>NC_141611.1:22666114-22966114 GCF_047967505.1 Dipteris shenzhenensis
ACATGGCAGTGGATAAGTGTTGACTCCCATTTCTCACTCATCAGTTGGGATTTTGGAGTTCTGGCAGAAGAGAGATATTCGCAAATTTTCTTGCCAAGTCCGATTATGCAATGGCGCCCATGTTTTGAGGCATCTTAGGTTCTATTTTCAGTAGCGGTCATTACCGTGGGACCATGATTTCCTGAGCATACCTTATGCAGATCACTCTGGTTGCAGTTTGAGCAGTGTGCGCTCATTCGTGGTGTGCATTTGGTTGCAGTGGATGATTTGTAGGCCATTTGGATGCATTGTGGTCCTTATTGGATGCGCTGATAGGCACAAATTGCCTTATGGGATGCTATTTTTTATGGACGCTTTGCACATGGATGCTATTTTATGCTGAGGGACAACTTTGACACATTGCAGGTGATGCACTGATAGTGCTATGCTCTCTTGGATGAGACATTATTGATGCATATGCCAGTGGACGGTGTTCATGCTTGAGTCATTTGGCACTTATTGGCATTTTCTTTTGGGCCAGATTTGCTCATATGGATGCATAGTATATGCACATGAGTCAGATGCTTTGAGCTTTGAGTTTTGGTGATATTTCACTCTATTGTGGCATACACATTTGGGTGCACCTGGTATTTGGTGTGATTCTCTCTTGCAGGCACTAGCATTTGGGATTTTGTTTCATTTGCATCATGGCATCCTCTTCCATGTCTGAAAAGGAGTTTTTCAACATTAAAAAGTTTGATGGGATAAACTTTTCTTTGTGGAAAGAATAAATAAGGGATGTGCTTATTCAAAAGAAGCAGATTAAACCCTTGGCAGGGATTGAAGCTAAGCCTGCAAATATGTCTGAGGATGATTGGAATGAGTTGGATGCATTAGCAAAGTCTACTATTAGACTTCATCTTGCAAAGTCAGTTTATTTCACAGTAGTGAATGAGCAGACTACGGAAGATTTGTGGAAGAAACTGTGTGCCACTTATGAGAAGGAAACTGCCTCTAATAAAGTTTACCTCATGAAGAGGTTGTTTGAGCTGCATATGAAGGAAGGGGTCTCCATTGCTTCTCACTTGAATGAATTCAATATTATTTTCAGCCAGCTTCAGGCTCAGAAAATGAATTTTGATGTGGAGACTAAGGCAATATTTCTCTTATGTTCATTGCCATCCTCATGGGATACCTTCCGTACAGCTGTCAGTAACTCTGCACCTGGTGGAGTACTGAAATTTGATGATGTTGTGGGTAGCTTGTTGGCCGAGGAGATTAGACGGAAGTCTATGGATGGCAACAAGCAGGATGCAGCCTTAAATGTGCAAAGGGGCAGTCAGGGGGAAGTCCCAAGAAAGAGGGAAGTCACGTAGCAAATCCAGGGCACGGAACATTGAGTGTTACCATTGTGGCAAGAAGGGCCATATGAAAAAGGATTGCTACAAGCTGAAAAGAGAGCAAAAGGATAAGAAAAAGAATGCAAATTGGGGTGCAAATCAAAAGGAAGAGAGTCCGAGGGAGGACAAAGGAAAAGTGAAGATCGAGGAGATCAATGCAGTCACCCATGATAGTGACAATGACGTTCTCTTCATGTCTAGTTTATCTACAGAGTTGCTTACCACTTCAGATGATGCGACTTCGCTTAACATCGACGAGTCCCAAACTTTGTTTGTGTGACTAAGTGCTTGAACTCCCAAGGTTCCGACTTGCAACGCACTATGTGAGTGACTCCCTGAGTTCACTCAGAGACCTCAGCCCCAGACTAAGTTCTCAATGCTTGAGTGTGCATATTCCAAGGATTGGATTTTGGACGTGCTTCATTCCATGTTACTCCCCATAGGGAATGGTTATGACAGTGGAAAGACAGGTTGTGTGCATCTTGGAAATGACTATGCATGTGACATAGTGGGAGCAGGTGACATAAAGTTTTCTTTTGCAAATGGGTCTGCATTTGTCTTGAAACATGTGAGACATGTGCCTAAGCTAACCAAGAGTCTTATCTCAGTGGGTCAGCTAGATGATGCTGGTTTTCACACCACTTTTGGCTTTCAGAGTTGGAAAATTCAGAAGGGCTCTATGCTTTTGGCTAGGGGTGCCAAGTGTGGGACTTTGTATCCCTTACATGTATCAGGGGTATTTGATCATGTTATTGCAATAACCGAGCAACCAAGCACTTCTTTGTGGCATTGCAGGTTGGGGCACATGAGCCAGAATGGAATGAAACTCTTATGCCGTTTGGGTTATGTACCGCATTTGAGTTTCTCTAATTTTGAATTTTGTGAGCATTGTCTCTATGGGAAGCAAACTAAATCAGCCCATCAAAGAAGGGGAAAGAAAGAGTTTGAAATGCTTGATTTGGTGCATTCAGACGTATGTGGTCCCATGCCTACACGGTCATTAGGCGGGGCTGAATACTATGTGACATTCATTGATGATGCAACTAGGAAAGTGTGGGCATATGCTATAGCTCAGAAGAGTGATGTGTTCCAGGTATTTCAGAAATGGCTGGCCTTGGTTGAGAATCAGTCAGGTAGAACGCTTAAATGCCTACAGACTGACAATGGTGGAGAGTATCTCTCTCATGACTTTTAGCATTTCTGTGATACACATGGGATTAAGAGGGAGCTCACATCCCCTCGTACTCCAGAGCAAAATCCAGTTGCAGAAAAGATGAACCGTACCATTCAAGAAAGGTTGCAATGCATGCTTTCCAATGCAAGTATTTCTGGTGGTTTTTGGGCTGAGGCAATGAGGACTGCAGTGCATGTGATCAATAGATCACCTAGTAAGAGTTTGGATGGTGGTATTCCTAAAGAGGCATGGAGTGGCAAGAAGCCCTCTTACTCTCACTTGCGTATATTTGGGTGTGAGGCATATGCACATGTGCCAAAAGAGCTTCGAAAGAAGCTAGATCCTAAGTCTAGGAAATGCATCTTTCTGGGTTATGGTGAAAGTGGAGAGATGGGCTATCGTCTTTGGGATCCAGAAGCAAAGAAGATCATACGCAGCCATGATGTGGTCTTCAATGAGAAGAAGATGCATAAGGCACCCATGAGGGATGTGGAAATGAGGAGAATCACTTTCCAGGATGTGAATCCATCTGCATATGTTGATAGACAGCAAGCTGTCCATGCACCAAATGTGCAAGAAATGGTACCACCAAGTCTCCACCAAGTACTCCCATAGGTATACAATCAAGGGTAGATGATGGATCATCTATTGGTGGAAATGATGAGCCAAATGTGGCTGATATGCAGGTGGGACAGCAAGCTGAAATGCCCTTGAGAAGATCATCTAGAGTGTCTAGACCGCCTGATAGGTTTGTTCCAGGGGTAGACTATGTGATGCTTACTGATTGCGGGGAGCCTTCTTGCTACAGAGAGGCTATGATGCGTGAGGATCAATGCAAGTGGAAGTATGGTATGCAATCAGAGATGAGTTCACTTGTGAAGAATAAGACTTGGGACTTGGTTTCTTTGCCACATGGAAAGAAAGCATTGCCATGTAAATGGGTCTACAAAATGAAGGTCACAGGTGATGATGTGCCTAGGTACAAGGCCCGTTTGGTTGCTAAAGGGTTCAAGCAAGAGAAGGGTGTGGACCTTGATGAGATATTCTCTCTGGTTGTGAAGATGACCACACTTAGATGCATGCTTGGACTAGTGGCATTAGAGGATATGGAGCTTATGCAGATGGATGTCAAGACAGCTTTCTTGCATGGGGATTTGCATGAGGAAATTTACATGGTGCAGCCGGAAGGCTTTGAAGAAAAGGGCAAAGAGCATTTAGTTTGCAAGCTAAAGAAGAGTCTCTATGGTCTTAAGCAAGCGCCTAGAGAATGGTATCAGAAGTTTGATACTTTCATTCGGTCCCAGGATTTTAGAAGGAGTGAAATTGATCACTGCCTCTACACTAAAAGGGCTAAGGATAGTAGCCTGATAATCCTGGCACTATATGTGGATGATATGCTATTGGCTAGCAAGAATACTTATGAGCTAGATGCATTAAAGGCCAAGTTGCATGAGGCCTTTGATATGAAGGATTTGGGACTTGCAGGTCATATTCTTGGTATGCGCATCACGCATGATCGGAGTAAGAAGCTCCTTTGGCTTTCACAAAAAGAGTATGTTACAAAAGTATTACAGCGTTTCAATATGGAGGGGGGGATGGCAGTGAGTACTCCATTGCCTCCATATGTGAAACTGAGTCATACAGATAGTCCCAAATCAGATGAGGAAAGGGCCATGATGGCCAAGGTTCCTTATGCATCAGCAGTTGGGAGTCTTATGTATGCTATGATAGCTACTAGACTAGACATTACATTTGCAGTGGGAGTTGTTAGCCGGTATATGGCTAATCCAGGAAAGAGGCATTGGGAGGCAGTTAAGTGCATCATGAGGTACATGAAGGGTACCAAGGAGATGTGCATCTGCTTTGGTAAAGGAGACATGCATGTACTTGGGTACACAGATTCAGACTATGCAGGGCATGTGGATAGTGGGAGATCCACTTCTAGTTATGTGTTCACCTTTGCAAGTGGTGCAGTGTCGTGGATGTCTCGCGCACAGAAGTGCATTGCTTTGTCTACCATAGAGGTTGAGTATGTTGCAGCCACAGAGGGTTGCAAGGAGGCTATATGGCTTGATCGGCTAGTGGGAGATTTGGGGATTCATACAGGTGTACCGACATTGCATAGTGATTCCATGAGTGCTATTCAACTAGCACGGAATCCGGTCTTTCATGCAAAGACCAAACACATTGAGGTCAGGTACCATTTCATCAGGGAGGTACTTGAGGACAAGCGCATAGAGCTTGTCAAGGTTCATACAGATGATAACCTTGCAGATATGCTGACGAAGAGTCTACCTAGTCAGCGGTTTGAGTATTGTCGTGTGATGGGCATTAGATAGTATGCTCACTGGTTGTTCTCCCTTAAAGGCACATTGTCCTTTAAGTGGGAGGTTGTGGGGGTTAAAGGTCATTGTGCCTTTACCCTAGTTATGTACAATACTCAAACACATATATAAATGAATGAAAAAGAAGATTAGGGTGGTTCTGCACCCACCAAAACTTGTGGCTCTCTGTCTCTCTCTCTCCTTCTTCCGTTCTTGCTTCCGTTGAGAGCACTCTGAAAAAAAGCCTTATTGATGGAAATAGAATCAATTATACTAATCAACGCCTTCACTTGAGCCAAGTCCCATGCACCAAATAAGTCTATCTCTAACTATATGTTCAATTGACCTCGATCATCATCGTCTAGTGTATGCCTACCTAAGACTTGAACCTCTACTTCATCTTCTTCAATAATATTGGGTGATACATGATCCCCATCTTCTTCCCCAATGTCGTAATCTCTACATTTCTCCATTATGATTTCATTATGTGCACTTTCTTCTTGGCCCATATTGTGATCTTCATCTTCTTCCCTAGATCCATAGGGATCAACAAGATCCATTAGTGGCATCTCTGTATCCACATCCATATCTTTGAAAGTATATTTAATTCCAGGAGCAACTTGGACCACATACCACCATCTTGGATCAAAATGATTTGGATGGAAGACCACGTATGTTTAAGATTAAAATTAAATGCCATCAATTATGATTAATTTGTATATGAACATGTACCAATTTTTTAAAAACAAAGGCATTATATTAATTAATTCTTTAGTACGTACCTGCTCACTATGCTTGGGAAGAACAAAGGTATCACTTCATTGGGATTCAAAGACATGCATAGATCACAACAAAAAGCACAAAAGTATCATTAGGCATGCCCAGATCTACAAGCACCACTCCCCATGTCTAGGAAATTCATGCATGGTCCATATAAAAATTCTCATGTTAAAATGTCATGGGTATGCCTCAGAGATCTAGAAAGATCAAAGACATGCATGCTTCTACATAAGGTTTGGAGCTCCTCTATCAAAGGTGCCATGTACATAGTCATATTCTTTGCTTGGTACTTTTGTGGCACAAGTAGGGCAATCATGAGGTGTCCCTTATTTATTGTTATCCATGGTGGGATAATGTAATTTACCAAGCCTACGGGCCATGTTGACTAAGATATCAAGTGTAACCCAAAAGGATTGATGCCATCCATTGTGAGCCCAAGATGTAAGTTGCATGACTCCCTGGCAAAATCTGTTCACATGTTGTTTATAAGCTTCCAAGAAGCACCATTTGGAGGAATCCTCAGAGTGTCATTAGTGGACTGGTGTGTAGCATGTCATGTCATCAACCTTGCTATGGATCACCAACTTTGCTATGGACTTGCTTCTGAACATGTGCTATATTCTAGCGATGATAGAAAAATGTCTCAAGACATTTAGTGGGATCTTCTCACCCTACAAGTCCTCTCTATAACACTATGCCCCATGCCCTGAACAACTAACTAAATCCCCATGCTCATGAAGAAATAGAATATAATCATTAGGAAAAGTATGGATGGTGTGATAATCCATCCCAAACCATTGATAACATTAGTTTTGCTTTGTCTCTTCATGCGGGTATGGTATTTGGGACCGGCAACATCTTCTAAAGAAAATGCTGCAATTGAAATATGCAAGAAACTTTAAGAATGAGATACTAGTAGTTGTTAAAACAATTAAGATCCAAACATCAATTGATATAAATTATGTGCTAACCTCATTAAGGACAAGGCACTTGTGTCTAACCAACCATACTTTGCCTGTGAATTCAATATCGAGAGGCAAGCCTGTAGTTTTGGCATCGGAGCACCATTATAGAAGAGTGGTGATTGCAACTCTTGCACCATGGTCTCAGACTTGGACATCACGTGTACATGCGATGTCGTGCATTAAAAATAGCATCCATCATGTCCATCATACCATCATCATTATCTGGCAAATCAAGAAGACTATCCTCTGGTGGCTAAAAGTGTGCATGTACATGTGCTTCCTCATTGCACCATCCTTATCATTTATAGTGGTTTTGTGTAAATACAAAGCTAGAGTGTGCATGCAATATTAATCACGAACTCAAATACCATTGACTTACCAATAATCCACTAGCACCACCAACAATCAGTACTTATGATGACTCCCCATATGCTTGCACATGGTGTATGATAATATAATGCTGATGTCAAACTTCTTGCTTGCAACGTGTGCAAGGAGAAGGAAACTTGGGCATTGGCCCCTCATCCCCGATGAGCTTCCTGTGCATCTGCACACCTCTAAAATCACAACACAAAACTAAACCAAGATCCAAAAAAATCAAAAATCACCCAAGGACCAATCAAATTTAGGAAAATCCCTTTCTCAATCAAAATGTTTACTGACTTCATACCCTATTTTGGTTGATATAATTATTGCAAACCCCTTGTTCCATTGGTATGATACCCATGGCATACCCTATTTTTGTTAGTATATACCAACAGATAATTGTCAGTATATGCCGACACTATGATTTTAAAACCATCGATATATACTGATGGAACCTTGGCAAACTCTAGAAAAAGGGCCAAAAAAAGCCGCATGCTTTTCTCCCATGATCCCTCACTCTATTTTTGTTATTTTGCCCTCCATTTAAACAAGTTTCCCTTCATTTTCCATCCCCCTTGCAATCCCCAAAAACATGTAGCTTCCTCCCCACCTCCCACTTCTCTATCCTCTCCACAAATCTCCATCTCCACTTCTAGGCCTTGCAGCAAAATTTTTCCTTCCTTTCCTTCAAGGTATGTGTTTCTCTCTCTTTTATTTCTAAGTTCATGCTTTGTAAGTTATTATTTTGCTATGTATCTCCTATTTTTTCCCTCAAGTTTTTATCTTTTTTCCCTCTCTTTTTTCTCTAAGAAGAACCATAAGGAATGCAAGATGTGCCAAAGAACCATACCTTTTGGTTTGGTTGTTTGCTTTCTATTTTGCTCTAGTTTCTTGCTTGTAGTAGGGCTTTCCCTTGCAAAGTTGCTCCGCTCCCACCCTTTGTTGCTGCCACTAGTTCTTCCTTCACCCACCACTGGTTTTTTTTTAGATGATATGTTTGGTTTGTTTTATAGTGGAGCCAGTCAAAACGGCTGCAATCTTGCAATCCGAGGTCTTCTTTCATTCTTCCCAGATCCAAGTAAGGAGTTTCTATTTTTCTCTCTTCTTATTTTATTTTTATGTTATAATGGCTATTTGTTGCTAGTGCCTTAAGCACTAGAAAATGTGATGGGCATAGCAAACCCTTATCTCCCTTCCCTCTCACTCCCTCTCTTTATATCTTTCTCTCATTCTTTCTCTGTTCCTCTCTTTCCTCTTCTCTTCCCTTCCCTTTCTCTTTTCCTCTTCTCTTCCCTTCCCTTCCTCTCTCTTTTCCTCTCTTCCCCTTCTTTCTCTCTTTCTCATTCATCACCATAGAATAGTCCCTAATTTTGTGTGGCCTTCAAGTAACGGAAGACCCGCTTCACTGCTTGCCAATGATGTGTACTAGGCATGTGCATGTACCTGCTCAACTGGGAGAAGATCAGGCCGGGTATGATCTTTCTCTCTTCCTCTTTCTCTCTTCCCTTTCTTTCTCTCTTTCTCTCTTCCTCTCTTTTCTCTCTTCCTCTTTCTCTCTTTTTGTTTCTATCTTGTCCTCTCTTCCTGTCTTTTTCCTCTTCCTCTTTCTCTCTTTCCCTCTTTTCCTTTCTTTCTCTCTTCTATCTTTTCTCTCTTCCTTTTTCTTCTTTATTTCTCTCTTTTCCTCTCTTTTTATCTTTCTCTTTCTCTCTTCCTCTCTCTCTCTCTTTCTCTCTTGCTCTCTTCTTCTCTATTTCTTTCTTCTCTTTGTATTTCTCTTTCTACTTAATTATAATCTTCTCTCCTACTTTTCCTTTTACTCTTACCTCCTTTCCTTTTCTCCTTTTAATCTTTCTTCTTTCTTTTTACTCTCTTCCTTTCAATCTTTCTCTTCTTCTCTTTCTCTTCTCTTCTTCTCCTTTTCTTCATAGAGAATGGCACCAATGCGATTCCTAGTCAGAGGGTTATGAAAAATGTAAGATTGCCTTGACCATCTTGGTACATTATTTAATCAAACATCAAACACAACAATTCAGCATTAAAGTGTGCAATTGGTAAGAAAAAAAGCGATTTGGACTAATATTGAAAGTACAAATAAGTACAATATTATTTACAAAACTCATAGTATGCAAATAGCTCTACTCTTGTACATATATCAAATTCTATGGTTTCAATACAAATGTCTCCACATTCTACAACCAATTTTCCTGATGGAGATTGACCAAGGTGGTAAAGTATGGGGAAATACATAACACACATTTGGCTTTAAATTTTTCTTTCTATTGCTATTGATAAACCAGGTGACATTTCCATACCAAACATCACCAACAATGTGCACCATATCCTTCAAAGAGACATAAGGGTCCTCTTGGATGGAGTACTTCTTTAGCCTTGGTCTAACTTCACACAATTATTTCTAATCTCTATATTCATATTTGTCACCTCCATAATGGAGAATAGAAGTCCCTCTCTTGATGGAATCATGCACAAATAAGCTATAGCAAGTGCCTATAATAGATGACTCATGCACCTCAAAAGCCACATTTCCAATCGAAAATAGTTCCTTGATAGGGATAGGAAACTTTGGTGTGCCAAGAGTATCACATTCTGGTATGTACCTACCTAGGCATGAAATGAAATTATATCTGTCTGCATGACAAAAGACAATCCAATTAGCTAAAAAAAGCATTATGTTAACTTGAGATAAAATCAAAGGAAATTTTGTCTTATTATGTACCTTCATGGAAATATGCATTTCAAAATCTCTTTTGATATTCCTTTGCAATGTGTTTCTTGATATAGTGACCTTTGTACCCTAGTTCTATTGCCTGATGAGAAGCTTCCATAGCACTCATACTATTGATGGGTGGTGCAGTGCTTAGAATACTTATTTATGAGTAGTAGGTTGAGGCAGGTGATCACCACCACCATCACTTGGCCTATGGGATCTACTCTTATGATCACTTATACCCATGTGCATTGGTTGGCCTGCAAGAGAAAGCTTTTTTGTTTTGTATTCCATCATTGACTATTGATGGTTTTGCTCTCTCCATTCATGAATAACTTCTTGTGCATATATTTGAAGTTTCTCTACCATCTCAATGACATTATGCTTTATTGTTGTTGACCAAATACATATATTAACATTTTCTAACAAGATCCTTAGAAATTCGATGCACCCAGGTCGAATAACCATAAAGCTATTATGGCCATACTCAATAGATGGGTGTAATGGTGACTTGAACAAGCAATGAGCTAATAGTACCCATTCAAGTCCAATATCACAGTCATCCTTTGCTTATCCAGAGATGATGGACTGGGATGGCTAACATCTAGATTGGCCTCAAAGGTGCTAGAACTTCACTCCTCCAAACTCCCTTGTGCTATATCTCCATTTATGTTTGGCACATCACCAACATCCGATTTGACCTCAAGGTCACTAGCTCATGACACCACTTTAAAAAATATCTTGCTAATGGGGTCACTTGTAGTTGCCCCCATTCTTGGTGGCATGTTTTCTTGTGTATCATTTGTCTCCCTCTCCTTCCATGCATCATTCATTTCAAAATCTGGATTCATAGTCATCCTTGGCCTATCTAGTGGTGATGATGGATTCAGGTGGCTAGCATCTGGATTGGCATCAAAGGTTCTAGACCTTGAGTCCTCCAAACTCCCTTGTGCTATGTTGCCATGTATGTTTGGCTCATCACCAACATCCAATTGACTTCAGAGTCGCTAGCTCATGATACCACTTCCAACAATATGTTGCTAATATCTTGCTAATGGGGTCACTTGCAATTGTCCTCATTTTTGGGGGCATGTTTTCTTGTGTAGTAATTGTCTCTCTCTCCTTCCATGTATCATTGATTCCTAAAGCCATTATGTTTCTCTATGGAGTATTTGTCTCCCTCTCCTTCCATGTATTAATGGTTCCTATGGAGTGCAATTCCAACAAATACATTCATTATATTTACAATATAGTACTGGCATCCTCCCTCTAAGTTTATGGAGAAAGGCATTCTCCCTATGAGGTAGTGGAGCATGACACATGTGCCACAAACAACTTCACAAAGTGCTACTCTCTGGATCACCTCATGGAAAGAACCACAGTTGTGTAGCTCTCCAAGAAGTTTAAACACAATAAAAATTCAGTGCAAAGATTCTAAAACTTGTAGGAAATGGACATGAATTACAGAGGCAAGAAAGGTTGATAAAATAGGTATGATAAATACAAATGGAGAGAATGACAGTACATCCATTTTCAACAATATCATACAAAGTGGTGGGGAATCCAGTAGTAGTGCCATTATTCTTTTAGGGAATGGTAATAATGTCATCACCCTTGTGATGTTATGGACAATTTCTCTATAACCTCATTGGGAGGATTGTAGTAGTGACATTATCTATAATCTCATCAAGAGAATGGCACTAGTGCCAAACTCCAAATCCTGATGGATCTGAAGAAAGCACTTTCATGCATGGTTTAAAAGAACAAATACTATGATGTATTTTTAATCAGATCACTCAGAACCAAGAAAGGATCATAAAACTAACAATGTTAAATTATTGAAATGGTTGCTTCAGTTTGTAAAACAAGGATTGACATGCTATGAATCCCTTTACAAATTTGCAAGTGATGTAAGAAGTGTAATACTACCAAGGTCATGGGAATCTATAGGAGGCAAAGGTCCCAAGGGCTCACCATCATCGTTGTCATCATAATCATCATCATCATCATCATCAGGTAGCGGTGATCGAATATTTATTTTAAGTGGTTTCTCGACATCAAACCAAAACTTTATCATAGTATCATTTGTTGATAGATTAGAGAAAGGGGACTCCACCTCTACGGTTTGTGCATCTATTAACATCAAAGAGACAACTCTTCAATGAGAGGATTACACATGCACTACAGCAACTCCTTTGGTGAAAAGTCAATGGCATACTAATCCTGCTTGCAAAACTTGTTGATGCTTTCTTTGATGATGCAACCTTTCATAGCCTCTTATGGCTCCGTTCGTATATCTTCATCCTCACTATCAAGTAAAATGTTATCCTCCAGTATACTATAGGGCTTGGCGACATCTATGATGTGATAAACTCAGACAAACCTACCATCTAATCTCAAAAATATCAACATGCAAAATGTCCCTATCAAATCCATTAGCTCTTTATCATCTATGTGGATGACACAACTGCACCTTCAACTCCATACTGAACAGCAATGGAATCCTTCATATTTATTATCTTTGTCATATCAAGGAATGAAAAAAGAACAAACTGGGATGGAGATAGTGTGGTTTGCATCACATCTTTAATCAACTTTCAAATGTACATTTATTCCAACGGATGTCTTTGGCTATCCCTTGTGTAGTATTAAGCACACAAGCCATTAGGAAGGCCATCCTTAAATTGCCATTTTAAGAAATTATCACCTTTAATTTTCATATTCACCCTAGAGACCTTCGATGGAAAACAAGATTTTGATCTAAGGCTACAATCTTTTTTAAGGGTCAACATTTTCTTGGGTGCAGCCAATCGCAAAACTATTTTTGGGGCCATTTTGGGGCCACCATGTGATGTGCTCCTTAGTGAATATTTGAATTTTGCACGGACCTGCACTCTCGTCGAAAATTTTCTCGGCGTCATGATGCTACACTGGCATAATAATGAGATGCAATCTATTTATTCTGAACACCGTAGAGCTCGACATGCAGCAACTCTGCACTACATCATGCATCTACATTGCTTTATACAATGTAGTTTCTGGCTTGAGCCACCTGATGACTTACCATTGTGTAGCCTTTCGTCGCAGATTTGCCACCTATCATTGGGCACCGCACCCATGCAGATCATTAAAATTGAAGGTTGGCTTGGGGAGACCACTACGTTGGTACTTGGCATAATAATGAGATGCAATATATCATTTTGAACATCGCCGTAGTGCAGGACCACTTGTCATCATGCAGCCTTTTGCAGCAGCTTTTCCTATCCAAATCATAGGTAGGCTTGGAGAGACCACTGCGCTAGTTTCTGGCATAATAATAAGACACAATTTATCATTTTGAGCATCGCCTCAATGCAGTCTCTGGCTTGATGACCTGTCATCGCTTAGAATTCAAGGCTGTCTTAGAGAGACCAACATGCTCGTTCTTGGAGTTATAGCTCTATTACCTATTTTTACGTATTACAAAAGGAAGTCTATGATGACCAGCACAATTGTAAACAGAAGGAGATCTATGATAGCCACCACGCTGGTTCTTGGAGTTATATATTTGTATACCAAGGCAAATGTATTTCCTTGTGCAACCAAGCAAAATGCAATTGACGATATGGCCCTTGAGGGGTCCCCTTTAGGGGCAAGGGCCATATCAACATGTCATTTCTATCCAGTGGCATCCTGGATATTGTATAATGCATGTCGATATGGCCCTTGCCCCTAGAGTGGACCCCTCAAGGGCCATATCCTCAGTTGCATTTTTTTGAAAGTTTAATTGTATTTGTCTAGATGTATTTCCATGCAACCACAACGGTGGGTTGTTGGAGCTATTTTAGTGCTATTTTGGTCATAAACCAAGGAGATTGTAGTCCTTCTTTACTGGTATTTCAGTCCTTGTTGCAGTAAATATAAATGAGGAAAAGAGTATAATTCATAGAGTGAAAATTGAGCAAAATAGATTACAATGTGCATCTATATTATACCAAGCAAAAATTGAACAGAGGATCTTACATTTATAAAAACTCGGCAATTGCTCAGAGCCTTAAAGGCCAAAAGATTATAGCTAGCAACCATAACCATTCAAATATAAAAGTTAATGATAGTGCATACTAAGAGCCTCAATTTGAACAAAAAGAGAACATAAATGTAATAAAAACTCAGCAATTGTTGAGAGCCTTAGAGACCAAAGCATTACATCCAATGAGCCAAAATATCATTGAGAGCCTTAGAGGCCAAAAGATTACATCCAGCCATTGCTGAGTGGTTATGAGCCTCGTCTCAGCAAGAGAGATTTTGTACAACTTAGTATTTCCACCAGTCTAGCTTGTTGCATTAAAATTTTTTAGGGAGCCAAAGGAGGAGATGATGGAGAGGCCAAGGATCATGCACATTGCTAGGACTCAGATTACGGCCCCCCCAACAAGTCGAGAGTACTCTGCCATGAAAATACTGAGGCCTTCATCAACGTCTAGGGGAAACCCATTAGCACAACCATAAAGAGGCCAGAGGTGAGCATGTCATCTGAGGTGGTGGCATGCAGATATGGAGGGAATCAACTATGGGAATGAAGGGTCTCCACTAGTGCTAGCATTTCTACTCCAGGTGAGTGCAACACAATCACCTTATATGAGAAGGCAGATAACATTGGGATCACAGTGCATCAAGGGGAGGTGGTAGTAGGCATGGTGAAGATGAGTGGGTGAGCAGCAAACGAGCAGGGAAGCAAATGAGTAACGAGAGTTGGAGGAGGGAGCATAGAGCAAAGTAGAGCAGGGGCAAAAAAGAGCTAGAGGAGAGGTGTACAGCAAAGTAGCAGAGCATGTGAAGCAAAGTAGCAAAGCAGGGGTAGATGAGAGCAACGTAGTAAAATGCCAAATGCCACGGATCTTATATATTATAAAGTTTGAGCCACCATGGTGGTTGGAGCCCAGGGTGCATGGCGCTGATGCCATTCTCCACAATCCATGTCAGGAATGGCACTAGTGCCATTCTCCACAACCTCATATGATATTGTGGAGAATGGCATGAATGCAATTCTCCTAACATCATGTGTTAGGTTTTTCCAAATTTTCTATGAAATTTTCTCATGTGAAAACATTCCTCTATTTTGACATTACTCCAACTATTTATCAGAGCTTGCATGGATGCTGTGAGGTTTGGCATAAGGAGAAGCTCCAAGTTAGCAGAGAAATATCTGACTTCCCACTAGCTGCAATCAGGTATGTTAAATGGATTCCAGATCTTAAGGGTCATTGTTTGCTTGGGTGTAGCCATTTTTTGTGAGGTTCACGGACTCTTCTATATATAGGTATCTAGGAACGTGTGATCTTCTATGTTTTCCCAGATGACTCTATAAACTACATATTGGGTAATGATTGCATTGGTGTGGGTATTGAGAAGAAATAAAAAACTACAAGAAGACGCTTAGAGTCTTCAATGCAAGATGTTGGTTGTCTTAGCCTCGTTAAGTGTCCCATCAAGCAAACTACATTATTAAATGGAAGCCCATTGCAACAATATGTGCCCATGGACCAAGATGCTAGCATACATGAGGTGGTCAACGATCTCCACCTTTGAAAAAAAGAAGATACACTTTTATTCAAAGGGAGAATAAGCAAATAGATCCTCCAACATCAATGTACAAAATGTCACTAGAATCGGTGGAGCAGGTGTCTTCCATCATCGATTGTTGCAGGAGTAGATGTCGCCAACATGCTGAGCGAGACTTCTTATTGTTTGTGTGGCATTGGTATTGTTTTTCTCTATGTTTGATAAGAGTTTGAGTATCAAGTGATAGCCTAGTGGCTCTTTAATTCTATTTTCTAAGATATTGTATGGGATTGAGAGGATGAGTGGAATGTATCATCTCTCATTTGCGTATATTTGGGTGTGAGGCATATGCACATGTGCCAAAAGAGCTTTGAAAGAAGCTAGATCCTAAGTCTAGGAAATGCATCTTTCTGGGTTATGGTGAAAGTGGAGAGATGGGCTATCATCTCTGGGATCCAGAAGCAAAGACGATCATACGCAGCCATGATGTAGTCTTCAATGAGAAGAAGATGCATAAGGCACCCATGAGGGATGTGGAAATGAGGAGAATCACTTTCCAGGATGTGAATCCACCTGCATATGTTGATAGACAGCAAGCTGTCCATGCACCAAATGTGCAAGAAATGGTACCACCAAGTACTCCCACAGGTATACAATCAAGGGTAGATGATGGATCATCCATTGGTGGAAATGATAAGCCAAATGTGGCTGATATACAGGTGGGACAGCAAGCTGAAATGCCCTTGAGAAGATCATCTAGAGTGTCTAGATCGCCTAATAGGTTTGTTCCAGGGGTAGACTATGTGATGCTTACTGATTGCGGGGAGCCTTCTTGCTACAGAGAGGCTATGATGCGCAAGGATCAATGCAAGTGGGAGTATGCTATGCAATCAGAGATGAGTTCACTTATGAAGAATAAGACTTGGGACTTGGTTTCTTTGCCACATGGAAAGAAAGCATTGCCATGTAAATGGGTCTACAAAATGAAGGTCACAGGTGATGATGTGCCTAGGTACAAGGCCCGTTTGGTCGCTAAAGGGTTCAAGCAAGAGAAGGGTTTGGACTTTGATGAGATATTCTCTCCGGTTGTGAAGATGACCACACTTATATGCATGCTTGGACTAGTGGCATCAGAGGATATGGAGCTTATGCAGATGAATGTCAAGACAGCTTTCTTACATGGGGATTTGCATGAGGAAATTTACATGATGCAGCCGGAAGGCTGTGAAGAAAAGGGCAAAGAGCATTTAGTTTGCAAGCTGAAGAAGAGTCTCTATGGTCTTAAGCAAGTGCCTAGAGAATGGTATCAAAAGTTTGATGCTTTCATTCGGTCCCAGGGTTTTAGAAGGAGTGAAATTGATCACTGCCTCTACACTAAAAGGGCCAAGGATAATAGCCTGATAATCTTGGCACTATATGTGGATGATATGCTATTGGCTAGCAAGAATAGTTATGAGCTAGATGCATTAAAGGCCAAGTTGCATGAGACCTTTGATATGAAGGATTTGGGACTTGCAGGTCATATTCTTGGTATGCACATCACGCGTGATCGGAGTAGGAAACTCCTTTGGCTTTCACAAAAAGAGTATGTTACAAAAGTATTGCAGCATTTCAATATGGAGGGGGGGAAGGCAGTGAGTACTCCATTGCCTCCATACGTGAAACTGAGTCATACAGATAGTCCCAAATTAGATGAGGAAAGGGCCATGATGGCCAAGGTTCCTTATGCATCAGCAGTTGGGAGTCTTATGTATGCTATGATAGCTACTAGACCAGACATTGCATTTGCAATGGGAGTTGTTAGTCGGTATATGGCTAATCTAGGAAAGAGGCATTGGGAGGCAGTTAAGTGCATCATGAGGTACATGAAGGGTACCAAGGAGATGTGCATCTGCTTTGGTAGAGGAGACATGCGTGTACTTGGGTACACAGATTCAGACTATGCAGGGCATGTGGATAGTAGGAGATCCACTTATGGTTATGTGTTCACCTTTGTAGGTGGTGCAATGTCGTGGATGTCTCGCGCACAAAAGTGCATTGCTTTGTCTACCACAGAGGCTGAGTACGTTGCAGCCACAGAGGGTTGCAAGGAGGCTATATGGCTTGATCAGCTAGTGGGAGATTTGGGGATTCATACAAGTGTACCGACATTGCATAATGATTCCATGAGTGCTATTCAGCTGGCACGGAATCCGGTCTTTCATGCAAAGACCAAACACATTGAGGTCAGGTACCATTTCATCAGGGAGGTACTTGAGGACAAGCGCATAGAGCTTGTCAAGGTTCATATAGATGATAACCCTGTAGATACGCTGACGAAGAGTCTACCTAGTCAGCGGTTTGATTATTGTCGTGTATTGATGGGCATTGGATAGTATGCTCACTGGTTGTTCTCCCTTAAAGGCACATTGTCCTTTAAGTGGGAGGTTGTGGGGGTTAAAGGTCACAGTGCCTTTAGCCCGGTTATGTACAATACTCAAACACATATATAAATGAATGAAAAAGAAGATTAGGGTGGTTCTGCACCCACCAAAACTTGTGTGGCTCTCTGTGTCTCTCTCTCCCTCTTCCGTTCTTGCTTCCATTGAGAGCACTCTCAGTGGAGGAGTGTGGAGTCAAGAGGAATCCTGCTAGAATTCCTATGTGGAATAAGGAGGAGCTGGACATATGGAAAGGAGAGGGTCGCTATGGGCTCCATGTGGGGAGACTCTTCACTTTCTCAATATTTTAAGAGTCTTGAGCATCTTTTGATGGGACAAATGGCAAGAGTAGCCAAAAAGGACATGGATGGTGACATACGGGCTTATGTGATTGATGGGGAAAGGAATCTACAAGCAGCAATTATAAATGGGTGAAGGAGGGTGACAAAATCTCTATAAAAGGAGCCCTTTTCTCCCTTGTTCATCATCTCTTCCACCATTAGGCCTCATGTTGCTATAGCTCTAGTCTTCTCAAGCCTCTTCCATGAGCCTTCTCTCCCTCTTGAAGATATTCTCTTATGTAGACTCTTGAGTCCATCTCTCTCTAGTTTATTCTCTCTCTATGAGTAGTCTTGGAGCTTCCGCTCCCTCTTGTATGTATGAAACCTCTTCTTCTCCCTTGTGTTTGTAGTATTTTGAGTTGCATTAGAGTGGAGTCTCACTCTATTGACAATGAAGATCACGTTGTATTCCCTCTCTTGAGTCTCTCTTCCCTTTTCTTTCTTTCAAAGCCTTAAAAGTTCTTTCTATTCGGCCGCTCATTGCACACACATGGTCCATCCATTTCCTAAACCACCAAGGGAGTTACTTACCCTCTTCCAAACAAAATCTATGAGTGGTGGATCGTTGATAAAGGTGAAGTCTTGAGGGAGCATCCTGCTCAAGCGAAATTAGCATGGGTGGAGGGCAATTTTTATGACAGTTTGACCCCTTGTTAGTGTTTGGTCATAACTTTCTGCTCGGTAGTCCGATTTTGATGAAACTTATATCAGCATAAATCTCTATTCAAGGCGCATGTCTTAATATGATTATACTTGAAATAGATACTATAGCAAAAAGTTATGAGTCTCTGTGTCTGATAGTCTATTTTCATGATAGTTTTTACCCCCGTCTAATAAACTGCCCATAACTTTTTGGTTGCTTCTATGTTTCTTACGAAACTTATATCAACGTGAAGCTCTCTTTAAGATGCATGTCTCTATGTAATTAGACCTTGAATTAGAGACTACAGCAAAAAGTTATAAGTCTCTACGTCTGATAGTCTATTTTCATGATAATTTTTATCCCCGTCTAGTAAACCGCCCATAACTTTCTGGCCGCTTCTCTGTTTCTTACAAAAATTATATTAGAGAGAAGCCCATTTTAAGGCACATCTCAATATGTGTTTGAATATTTGATATCATGTCTCTGCTGAAAGTTATGGGTCTCTATGTCTTATGATATTTTGCAGAGTGTTTTGAGCTAACTGTAAAGGTATCTATGAAGGAGGTACAATGTTTCCCCGGAACCTACCCATCCGACCCAATCAGCCCCTTCAAACTCCTCAATATATATCCGTACATGTCTTGTTAAGCCGTAAGATCTTCTTTCAACAATGTATCACTCTTCTCTTTGGCGCAGACCGCTCTTTAAGGCGCATGTCTCTATGTGATTAGACCTTGAATTAGATACTACAACAAAAAGTTATGAGTCTTTGTGTCTGACAATCTGTTTTCATGACAATTTTTACCCCCGTCTAGTAAACTGCCCATAACTTTCTGGCCGCTTCTTTGTTTCTTACGAAACTTATATCAGAGCGAAGCCCATTTCAAGGCGCATCTCAATATGTGTTTGAATATTTGATATCATGTCTCTGCTGAAAGTTATGGGTCTCTATGTCTTATGATATTTTGTAGAGTGTTTTGAGCTAATTGTAAAGCTATCTGTGAAGGAGGTGCAATGTTTTCCCAGAACCTACCCATCCAACCCAATCAACCACTTCAAACTCCTCGATATATATCAGTTCATGTCATGTTGAGCCGCAAGATCTTCTTTCAACAATGTATCGCTCTTCTCTTTGGTGCAGACCAGCTTGCTGAGATTATGGCCTCTACTGATCCTTTCCTTCTCTCTATGCTTGAGTACAACATCACTAGGGATGTTACCATCTTCATTCTCATCTAAGGAAGGAAAGTATGGTGTGGTATCTTGGCATAAAAGCTTCTTGTTAATGTCCATTTCTCAATGATAAATATCTTTGTCACTCAGTTCAAAAGCAATAGGAAGTGAAGAGGTGCGTGAAGTTTATTACCCCCAACTTCATGTCACAGTTTGTATTGGGGCTTCTCATTAGAGTCTCGTACAAACTTTGTATATGATATGTTATCAATGGCTTGGCATCGTGACTTGGTTGGGAGGATATGCTATAACTTTAGGGTGAATGGTCGAGAGGTGTGTTGCAAAGCATGGTATGAGGACATCATTTTATCGGATAAAGGGAGAAATTTGAGGATGGTGTGCAACGATATGTGCATGGAAATTCAGGGATTGTGAGGAGGAGCAAGGAGCACACAGGTTTGGGTAGGGCTCTCATTTGGCAATTTGTGGATAATTATTGAGAGCATATGGCTCACAAGAGGGGAATCACATTGGATAGTTCTAGAGAGACACAAGTAGTGATACCTGAAGTATACAAGCAAATAGACATCCTACATGAGGTCAACACTTCACTAAAACAAAGAGGTTATGAGAGCCTATCCAAATATATATTAGTAGGATTTGGAATATAGACTTAAAAACCTTGCTAAGACTGGTGAATTCTCTAAATGTAGCTTGTGCAATGGGATCAAAGCTCAATTGGTAGCCACAAAAAGTCAAGAGGAGCGCAATTTGCTGATGAAGGAGAGAAAGAAGCATGTGATATAGCAATAGAGTTGTAGGAAGTTAAGTACTATGCATGGCGAAGGTACTTTGAGGTGGATCCATAAAAATACGCATGTTTAATCCATGACAAGATGGACCAGAAGAAGACAAGAATTCTAACACTTTGCGTGAGGTCAAAGGACATCCCCTTAATCTTGGGTACGTTGAGCAACTACAACAAGAAGAGCTTTAAATCATCATTCAATTTTACTCTAATCGTGAGAGAGACTCATTAGGCAACTGTTTCAGATTTTGCAATTGTCCTTAATTGTGTCCGAATTGCCAAAAATGGTCGTAAGAGCATGAAGCAAATGTGGCCAAGAATGCTTAATGCCGTCATCTAGTTGGTGGCACCCGCACCCTGGTGCGGCCTAACCTTGAAATGAAGGTTCGATCTCCTCAACCTTCTATGCATTCGATTAGTGAAGATATTCTGCGAGGTTGGAGAAATGATCTAACCAAAGATAGATGTCCTCGTCTGTAGTACCAGAAAATGGTTTGGAGGGATGCCTAGAATGCGATGTCTGACGAGCAGAGAGATGAGCTGTGAGATTTGCCACGTGCATGGTTTGATTGCATGAGTTTAGACGGGAGCGTGGCAATCACATCAGAGAACCTTGCTTGGTACGTTCAAACTCCATGGAGCCCGACATCTGCACCAGTGAAGTTAACGATTGTCTGGAGCGAGGCATGGAAGAGAGCAGATGAGAGATGAGGAGAAACGGAGTTCGAAATCCCATGGAACGGTTCGGTGAGAGCAAATGAAAGAAAGTGGGTCTCCAAGTAAGCAGCTAACCACGTGGATCCGACATGGAAGGGTGAGGTGGACAAATGATGAGTCATCAAGCTATCCAAAACCTCATCGCTACATCTCTCGTGAGAAGTTTGAGCTTCCGGGAAAAAAATTGGAGACGATGGCGTCTGTTTCGTTGGGCATCACGTTTTCTTCCGTCCACTCTCTTCGTCCATCCCTCATTCTTCGATCACCTCATCATCATCCTCCCCTCCAACGTTCCGATTCACAGGTCTGCCATCGATCCCGGAGAGAATTCCGATTCGCAATCCCCACGCCAAATCTTTCTTTCATCTGCCACAGTTTTTTTTTTTCTCTGTTTTTGCGTAATGCAGCTTAGTTCCATGGAGCTGCACCCTCCTCCTATCAGCCTCCATAACGCTGTGCTTCACAAGGTCGGACAAGCAAGCCTCACGGCTTTGCTTGCCGCCACTCTCATGTTCGCGGACCCTGCGCTTGCTTTTAAAGTAAATTTTCTTCATTGCGTTCGTCGTTTTACTCGTGCACGAGCCTTGGAAGAGCTTCAAATTCTAATTTTCCACTGTCTATACTGTAGGGTGGGGGGCCTTATGGTATTGAGGTAACGCGGGGTCTCGACCTTTCGGGGAGAGATTTTAGCGGGCAGACTCTCATCAAGCAAGATTTTAAAGCGGTATGGTAACTTCAGTGTCACATTAGAAGGCAGGCATGCTTGTCGTGGGCGATGCAGTTTGTGACCATTTTGCTATCATGTGAGGTTTGCTGGAACGGTTTGACATTCAGGCTGTGTGGCAGCCGATTAATGTGATCACAAACAATTTAATTTGCCCAGTCAATCTTGCGGCAAGTGAACTTCAAAGGCGCAAAGTTGTTGGGCGCCTCGTTTTTTGACGCAGATCTCACCGGTAACTTTCCCCTTCGCTTTGGCCGTTTTCCAATGTTATCACGATGAAAACAAGAGAGCAAGAAAAAGCCATTCAGACAAAAAAAAAAAGTGAAAAAAGGTGGAGAATTGCAACAAACGACTTCGAACTTCCAACTCTACTCCTTTAGTATTAACAAATTGTCAGGGTGGATATAGACATGGTTACATGCGTCTGATTTGGGAACTGGCAGGCGCTGACCTTTCTGATGCAGATCTTCGTGGGGCTGATTTTTCTTTGACGAATGCTGCAAAGGTAAGAGTGGTAAAACGTATCATCTTCCTCACTCATGGTATGAATGTCTCATGGCGTTTTTTTTTTCTTAATACCTAAACTTAAAGACAAAAGTAGCCTTCATCTTAGATTCACAATCTTGCAGGCAAATTTTACCAATGCTAACTTGGAGGGTGCGCTTGTTACGGGCAATACATCATTCAAGGGTGCCAATATTATCGGAGCAGGTGGGTTTCCGCCTTCTCTTACCAATTTCATGTGCAATGGAATCATTAATCGTAATAAACAGTGAGGTTTCTCATTAGTCTGCACGGTTGAATGCGAAATACAGATGAAAGCCCAAGTGCATACATAGATGTGGTGCGAGGATGCAAGCTGGGCCCCTGCTGCATATTTATGTATTGATGCCAATAGGCAAACAACTGTAGATGAGGATAAGGGTCCTATGAAGGTCGAGTGCAGAGGGGCTGACTGATCCTCCTCTCCTACTTCTTGCTAAGCTATGGGCTGCTTGCTGGTCCTGTTGAAGGCCGTGGAATGTTCAAAGTGCTGCTAAAGAGAATGAGGCACATGATGACCTTTGATAGTTCCTAGACCCCCTAGAAGTGACCCAACTTATTGCAGGCTGAATGGAACTGGACGGACCTGCTCTAGAACTGCCCCGACCTGCTTGTGTGGCTTTCTGTCTGCAGCCTGCTGATGTAGTTTCCCGGACCAACTGCGCCCATCCTAACTACTGAGTGTGGAAGCACGGAATGCTGACTGGAGAGAGAGAGAGAGAGAGAGAGAGAGAGAGGAGCTGTGGACATCACGGTTATGCTAACCACTATCTTTAGTCCTTATGTTGGGGCTTGGCAATCTACCGGTAATACACCTATGTACAACTGTTGGTCCCGCCATTGAAGAGGACATGCGTCTGGGTCCCCACTGTAGGACTATATGAGGCACTGTCTAATGGCTGAGGCTATGACTGAGGCTATGCTGTAGAGGCTAGGGGATACTGGACCGCATGAGAGGATAGTACATGTAGAAGCTAGGGCTACCATGGAGCCGCTGCTGTTGCACTGGCTGCTGGGGCTGCTATGGATGCTGCTGAGGCTACTCTGGCTGGTGCTGCTGCTGGAGCTGATGCTGCACTGATTGCTCTAGGACTGTGGACCAGAGGAAGTGGATAGACCACCTTTTATGGCCTTGAAGGCCTTGAAGTCTCCTGTATCTGCCATCTCACAGACTGGCATGTAACTGCTAGCTATAACTGCCATTTTCACAGACTCGTCTGTGAATTTACAATTGCAGACTGTATCTGAGCACTGGGCCTTACTATCTGCATCCTGGATTGAAATGGTGGGGTCCTGCCAACTAACTATTGCGTGGTGGTCAGCAAGCCATGGCATACCCAAGATGATGTTTGCTGGGCCTAGCTGGGTGACAATGAAGATCTGCTTCTCTGCCATCCTGCTGATGTGGAGCTCAACATCCTGTGCTATTGCTTTGGTACAAACTGGCGGCTGGGCACTCTTACATGCGCTGTGAAGTTGAAGCACTGTTGCTGACTGCGTTGTTGGACGCTGGAGCTTGGTGGCGAGGGACTTATTGAACAAATCCTCTGACCTGCCACCATAAAAATGATAGTGACCATCGTTCCTGCTACCTGGCCATAACCTCACGATCTGGTTCTCCTGGAGGGTCTCTCTTCTGCTAGGGTCTCCCACCTGTGAGCTGCTCCTGAGGTTGGCAGATCCTGATGGAAGGAAAGTTGTAATGACTGCACTTTTGGAGGATCCAAATGGGGGCAATGCTGCTTGTCGTGGCCATGCACATGGCAGTAATAAAGAGACTCTCCTTGTCGTGCCTTCCTTTCTCCTTCACGTTGAGAAACCGTCATACTTCCTGTTAGTTGTTGTCTTGCTACTTAAGGTGCTGCTGGTATGGGAACCCACTTGCCCTGAGGTCTTCTGATACTTGTTCAGAGGGCCTTTGGGTTGTGGCCCTTACTCATGAGCTTAAAATTTTGAACAAGCTCATAAGCATTGTTGTACGTCGCTGGCCTGAAGCTATGAACATACCACTGAATGTTAGACTAAGACTGTGAAAGAAACTTACTGATCCAGTCCTTGTCTGAAACCAACAACTGAATGGCCACTTTTGTGAAGCGATTCGTAGTTAATTCACTCTGTGTCCCCTTGTATTAGCTCAAAGAATTGCGCATGAAGGTGGTGGCAAGAATCAGGCTCGGATGTCTTTGGTGAACTCTCAGCGAGCTATCTCTAATACTGCATTGTCGTGCTCTATGCACCATTTGTGCCCCCAAGTGATGGCATTGCCTGTCAAGCTAGTCTTTGCTATGCGTGATAGAGTTAATGGTTTTCAATCTTGTAAGTGTTTGTCATGAGATTGAAGGTGCACTATTTGTTGTGATTTTTGAGGATGGGTTTGGAGATCTTCCTAGATTCATCTAGATATTTCCCACCATATTAGTAGACACATTCATATTTCACCTTGTGAAGTTTTCATCCATGTTGCGGCCTGCTGATATTGTGATAAAGCCTTTCTATCTTAAGCGATGTGTTGCCCTAAGGACTTTTTTCTAAGCATTTTTCGCTTAGACAAATGAAATACTATAGCCTTCACAAGCAGTTGTAGCTTAAATAAAGAGAATGCGGACTACTTTTTGATTAGCCTTCTTGTTTAGTGCTAGAACATATATTCTAGTCATACAAAGGTATATTCTTGTTTAGTGGTAGCGTTGTAACAGCTGAGTCTGTGCTTTACCTCTGATGTGTTGACAGAAACTTAATACAAAGACCTTTCTGTAAATGAATGCTCAACTGTAAGTGTGTGTGTGTGTGTGAGTTTGATTTCTTTTTTGTTTGGATTCAATACTGGGCACTCTGGACTCTATGGAAGGATCGCTATCATAGGGTCTTCGGTGATCCTACTTTTTCTACTCTCTTTCTTCGACACTATTTGCAGCAATCGCCTTTTGTTTGCTTGCAATCTTGTGTCATTGATCATGATGTATATTTGTCCTACAGTGAGATTTTATATATCTCTCCCTTTCTGGGATAGCTTCTTTGTAATATAATGACTGAAAGATTCCACAGAGAGAGAGAGAGCATGCATGTGGCTTTTACTATTATCTACACCCATCATTGGATGTTGATTATGTTGGTGGGGATGTCATAGTAGCTAGTTCCTACTATGCATGATAGTTTTATGGTTTTCAATCTTATGACTTGTTACTACGATGAGATTGAAATTGCACTTTTGGTTGTGTTTTCAAAAGGTGAGTTTTGGCATGTTCCTGGATGCATATTGATGCAACCCCTTGCTCCTTTGGCCTACTAGGCGACCCTTTCTTCTTGGGCCTCTTTGGTGAGGTGCTGTGGCTCCTGGTCCAAGACTCTTCAGCAGGGAAGGCATCCTGGAACTGCATAGTGTTACGCTCTAGCCGAGGTAGCATGACCTCGGAAGAATCAGTCGACATTTCCCTTATAGGATCTATCTTTGTAATATATGTGTTTGCGCTTTATGTAAATGATCGGGAGGGATTAATGTCAAGGTCCTAGGTGAGGGCTGATAGCACCAGACTAGATAGGTCTGAGACCAAGGGTCTAGTGCAAAGAATGTGCCTAGGGGCAAGGAATTAAATGCATCCCAAGAGAGGGGTGAAATGTTGCATTAGGAAGGCCCTATATGGATGACATGTGGCATCTAGATCTATCTAGGGATTTGGGGTCTGTCAAGGTTAGTGAGAGAATTGAAGAATTGGGATTTTTACGTGATTTTGATTCAGCTCTCTCTATCTCTTGCTTGAAGCCTTGGCAGAATTGGCTGGGTGGAAACTAAAAGGTGCTACTCCCGTGATCTGTGGAGAAGAGAAAGGCAAATTTGTGTTACACTTGGTATCAGAGCGCAAGGAACAGAAAGGGGTCTACGAATTGGCGATCTCGCAGCGGCCGTGATTAGGGACGGGTTGATAGCGTGGTGGTTCGCCGGTCAGTCGGGACTTCTCAGATGGTGGCTGTACCTAGAGAGTCGCCGTGACGACGGAGAGCAGCAGATTGAGTGACGCCTTATCGCAGGGCTGCTGACCAGGATTCGTACACGCACCAGCCACTATTCGTCGTTATTCAACCAGTCACCACGAGTTTTATCTGCGTATCGTCATCTCCACGCAAGTGACGAAAATAACGAACGGAGCAGGTTGATATTTTATTGCAATAGTGTGGCGTCGTTGACGAAACCAGGCGCAGCTTCTAGAATAGACCAGCGTAGGAACGTGATACGGAATTGAGCGGCGTGCACGATCGACGGCGAATCAGTAAGTAGACATGGGTCGTGGAAGAGCGAGCGACACGCATAACTGATGCATCGAAGTAAAAGGTCACCGTGGTCTATGAAGGAGCTACGTCGACGGACGGTAGGTGGTGACGGGTGACTTTGTCAGTTTCAAGCGGACGTCAACACATTTCGGAAAGGGGCCGTTGGGTCAACTAAAGAAGCGGATTCATGTTGGGGTTAAGAGTGCAGAATATTGGCAAAACTTTATCGCTCTTGGTCGAAGGGGTAAAGGTATAGATTCAGCACGGAAGACTGAAGAAACTCCAACAAGAACTTCCATACCAAAGCAAAAGTGGCAGCAATCTGCAAAGAAAGATATATCCACAGAAAAGACACCTGGTAATGAAAATGCTTCAAAGGGGCTGTCGCCAGCACTTGGACTGGGAATTCTGAAGGCGTTCAGTCTGTGAAGATTGCAACCCGTGTATCTAATAAGGCAGAGTCATTTTGCGAGTTTCGAGGATATCCAGGGGGCATCTCTTTCCCTTTATTATATATATTTCAAGTTTTCAGTCTGCAGTAGTTGTTCCGGTACAGAAAGGGATTTTGAAGTGCCGTACTTTTGGAATTTCTGCGCAAGGAAAAAAAAAAAAAAAGACAACAAAAAAAAAAAAAAACCTCCCTTTCAACAAATGGAAGCAGAAGGACAGACTTCAAGAATAAATCCTAGCGAATCTAGAGTACAGTCAACACAACCAATGTCACATCAGGCAGCACCTACATTGGTTGGTAGGATTTCAATATTAGAGGATGCTTTACAGCAGATTATGAACCAGCAGCTTCAGGCGAATGCTGGTCAAAATGAGATTAGAGAGATGGTGCAAGCCTTGTCGGCTAGACCGTCTAGGATTGATAAGGGCAAAGCTCTAGCTGAGCCAGAGCCCAGTGTACATTCCTTAGAGCGCGCAAGGGTCAAAGTACCTAATATCGCTAATTATAGACCGGAGAAGTACGCTGGTCGGATGACCGAGCGTAGCTCTGATGTGATCGAGGTTTGGTTGCACAAGTGGGAAGAAGCCTTCGCCATTTGTGAGATTAAATCCGATCTAAAGAAAATCCGCGAGGCCACACACCTGTTTATTGAGGCAGCGGACAGATGGTGGATAAAGCAACAGAAGGATCAAGTTGCTCCAACCACCTGGGAAGGGTTTAAAACTGAGTTCAAGAAACACTTTCTCCCACCTGATGAAGAATCCCGAGCTTGGGATGCTTATAGAAATCTTTGTCAGAGGAGTTTGTCAGTGGCAGAGTACACTGACAAATTCAGAGAATGTGTCATGAAAATAACAGACCCTCTCCCTATGTCGGTTCAGTTAAAAGACTATATCTATGGACTGAACGACAAAATCAAAATGGAAGTTCGGGCTAAATATGTAACTACATTAGATGAATCTATTGCAGTAGCCCTGAACTATGAGGATGCCAGAGGCAGATCTGGTGGATTTGTGCAGGCAGGGACTCAGTATGAGCACCCGAGGAAAGGGGGATTTCCGAGGAAATGGGTTTCAAAGACAAGTGTCTCGCAGCCAAGTGGCCAAACCAAGCAGGTGAAGCCGGTTGAGGGACCAGTAAAGACAAGTACCACCGTTGGGGTGAAAAGGAAAATAACTCCAATGGCAGTCCGGGCTTGGTCAAAGTCCTCGTTGACCCCTGAACAAAAAGAGAAAGCTAGAAAAGAAGGATTGTGCTTCGGCTGCCTTCAGCGACATCAGTGGAAGGATTGTCCACTGAACAAAGATCGTCGCACGGCTAGTATGATAATATCTGAATGCGACGTGGAAATGCAGGAGAGTCCCAGTGCGGAGCATATGCAGATGCAACTGGCGGGACCTTCTCAGAGGTTAGTACCTTGTTTGTTATGTGTATCTGTTGCTAAGTTAGTGACGAGTGCACCTGATAACATCCTATCTAAGCCCGCAGCAACGGGGTATACAGCCTTCAATGATACGGAGTTAATCAAAATGAAAGGGCAAGTGGCCAGTCATGATGTCATTGTGTTGTTTGACTCGGCGTCAACTCACAATGTGATTAACTCCAAGCTCGTGAAGAGGCTGAAATTAAAGACAAGTCCATCTGACTATGCGTATACAGTCAGGATGGCAGATGGAAGTTCAACTGAAGTATGGGACCAAAGGGTTACCCAGTTAGAGCTTCGGATTCAGGACTATGCTGAGAAGCTTGATTTTGAAATGACCAAGCTTGCTCATGCAGATATAGCCCTGGGAATGGCGTGGCATTCTAGGAAGAATCCAGCCATTGATTGGAAAAAGCACGTATATCAATTCAAGATGAATGATGTGCTTTATGTCTTGCGAGGTGAAAAGGATATACCTCAGGGACCATTGGTTTCCGTGATGGAAATCAGAAAGGCTCAAGTAGAGTTTTTGTACCTTTGCACCGCATCGGTAGAGTCGATGGATGATTCTTCGACTAGCACTGATGTTACGCAAAGTGGTGAGATGGCCAAGCTGGCTAATCTTATAACAGAGGAGTTCTCTGAATGTTTTAGGGATGAACTACCTTATGGGTTACCTCCAGAGCGGAAAGTTCAGCATAAGATTGAACTGATCCCGGGGGCAGAACCTGTAAATAGACCTCCCTATAGAATGAGTTTTACTGAAGAAGCGGAGGTGCGTAGACAACTGGAAGAATACCTCAAGTTGGGGCAGATTCAACCAAGTTTCTCACCTTTTGCTTCACCAGTGATATTAAAGAGGAAAAAGGATGATACGTTTCGCCTCTGTATAGATTACAGAGCATTGAATAATATCACTGTTAAGCACAGGTATCCGATGGCTCGGATTGATGATTTGCTAGATGCATTACATGGAGCCGTGATTTTCAGCAAGATAGATCTTAAGTGCGGCTATCATCAGATCCGGATTAGAGCCGAGGATGTGCATAAAACCGCTTTCAGGAGCAGGTTTGGTCATTATGAGTTTTTGGTAATGCCCTTTGGACTTACCAATGCTCCAGCGACCTTCGTCATGCTTATGAACGATTTACTACGTCCGTATATCGGAAAGTTCGTAGTACATTTTATTGACGATATTTTGATATTCAGTAAAAGTGTTACTGAGCATCGTGAACACTTAAGAGTAGTGTTCAGTACTTTGAGGAAAGCCAGTCTTTACGTGAATAAAAAGAAAACTATACTGTGTATGGTTAGGCTTGAGTATTTAGGGTTCATAATTACTCCACAGGGGGTAGAGATGGATCCGAAGAAAGTGGCTGCGATACTAACTTGGCCAATCCCTCAGAGTCTGACCGCGTTGCGATCATTCTTGGGATTTGTCCAGTTTTATAGAAGGCATATCAAAGGATATTCCGGAATAGTATCGCCATTGACTGATCTGACCTCAGATAAAGTACCTTTTATTTGGGGACAGAATCAACAAGAAAGTTTTAACACCATAAAACAAGCTGTGGTCACAGGACCGGTGTTAAAAATAGTTGATCCCCAGAAACCATTGTTCCTAGAAACCGATGCAAGTGGCATTGCGGTAGGAGCAGTTCTCCTTCAAGAGGGAAGGCCAGTAGCCTTTGAAAGCAAGAAGCTTTCTCCCTCTCAAAGGAATTGGCCAACTCATGAATTGGAGTTGTATGCTGTTATCCATGCGTTGAAAACATGGAGGCATTATCTGTATGGTTCAGAGTTTTATGTGGATGTAGATCATGATACTCTGAAACATTTTTGTAAACAACCTAACTTGAGGGGCCGCCAAGCTAGGTGGGCAGAGCTCATGCAGGAGTTTATTTTGCATCATGGCCATCATCCAAGGTGTTTTTATGGCTGGTATAGGTCCACCTAGACTTGTGGATATTATGTCTTGATATTGACTGGAGTTGGAGGGCTCTTTGGGGTGCTCACAAGCTTAGGATAAAATTGGGAGCGTAACAAAGAGCAGCGAGCGTGTTCTCTCCTAGTATGCATTGTTAATCTGATTGATTGCCAGGAGCGTAGACTGATGAACGCACTAGTGCATGTTACATGTGTGATGGTGCAACAATGCAAGACTGGGTGCAACTGCCAATAGGCATGACCTGATTTATCTTCAGCCTTCTGAATTTAATAGGCTTGGTTGACCGCACACTAAGATGTCTTTTCTTTTCACCTTCATGGTTCCGGTCTTTGGTTTGATAATTTGAGCATCCTGGACGGCTTTCTTGCAGACTTTACCGATGTACTTTTCCGAGATGACCAACGGAGTTATCTATGCAAAATTGCTGATGGGTACGAGCCTAGGTGTTAGTGCCATTTTGAATTTGTCTGAGGTGGCTTGTTTTCATGATGGATTTTCAAAGATGGATGTATGATGTGTAACTCACTTTTTGACTGTACTGCAGGGTCAACTCTGTGACAGGTAATGCTACTCGTGATACGATTGGATGTTGAAAAAACATGCCACAATTTTTCTCTCCTTTGATTCCAGTGATGGTAATGATCTGGATATAGCATTCTGAGAAACTCTCCTGTGTAAAGTTAGTATTTGCATTTGCGAGTTTCTTCACCCAATAAGGCATTACAAGTGCAAACATCTCTTCTTTATGAAATTGTTCAGTCTTTAAGGTGAAGTTATGAATAAAATTTGTACTTCCTTGAAATTTCGATGGGCAATGTTGCTGCAAGCCGCTTCAAAGATATCTGTAATTTTTATTAACTGTTTTTTTCTGCAGAAAGTGCTTCTTAATACGCTCAGACTAGATGGGGGAATTTTGTATGCAGTGTATGATTTGGGAATCTTTCAAATCCCAGATGGCAGTTAATGCTTGGGTACGGATGAGAACATAAGCGTAACTTCGCTTACTGAGTTTTTTTTCCCTCATTTATTCTAGATTTGTTAGCACTGCCCCATTAGGGGTAGGGCTCTAGCATAGAGAAACATCCTATTTTGGGAGCCCTTGGAAATCGGGAAGGACAGCCAGTTCTACTCTCTCTACCTTAGCCACTTGGCACATTGACTCTTTACCTTAGCCACTTGGTGCATACACTCACTCCAAATCATCTCCTCGTTGCCCATCGTCTCATCAGTCTTCCACAACCCATTCGATCTCCGGGAACATTTTGTCGACCCTTGGAGTAGGGATTTGTGTCAGGACCTTATTCGATATACAATAGAAGAAAGCAAAAGAGTATTGCTGCTGCTGTGAATAGAAGTGCAAAGAGGGAAATATAATGATTGGAAGTAGGCAAAGAGGATCTCGTAACGCAAAATTGTTGCTACGTCAAAACGCAGGCATCAGCACACCCATCCAGGCCTCTGTAAGTCCTTCTCCTCTTATAGAACACGAATGCTTCTCCTCTTGTAGAACATGAAATTCCAAGGATCTCTCATATTGTTCGCTCAAATTGGGAATTCGCCCTCAACTGCATAAAATGGATTCCTTATGGCCCTACTTTGAACGTATGGTTCATCAAGTTTTGCTGTGATGCCTGCAAAATTGGTGTGCGCAGAAAGTCTAGTTGCTTCACTGAATCGAACAGCAGCAGAGAGGATTGAGGGTTTTTGGAGCTTAGGAGCATTGTGCATGAGGCTTTGGGAACATCGGGTGCTTTTGGATGGCATACGGTGCACCGCGTTTTCTCCTCATCCCGACATTGGCTCGAAAACATAAGGAACAGACTTTGCCTGGACCGTTCTCTCTGTGCATGTCAATATTTGGTGCATATCTCGATTCTTGACAAAATCAAGATCAATCTCCTTGCACGCTGAAAGATCGGCACCTCACAAAACACGCACCATCGTGGCAATTTCCCGTGCCTAGATTTTTAGCTATTGTTGCTCGTTTAGAAAGCCAATTGCCATTCTTTCATGTTTTGAAGATGAGCCCGTTTTCCTTGTCTGTAGACTGTGGGCTTGAGTCTAGTTTCTGCTCATTCCTAGCTAACCAGGGTTCTCATCCTCTTCGAGCTAAGTCTCTTAAAAAAATGGCAGTGCTCTCGGCACCCCATGCACCTTTTTTAAAGTCACTTTCAAATTCCCTTCTTAATTTTGCTGAAAGTCGCCTACAAACAGTTTTTTTCCCTTCTTTTTTCTTTCCTCGTTTTATAAAAAATGTAATTTGTAAGATTGGATATATTCTAGTCTGATGATAGAAATTTAAATTGTGCTAAATTTTATGTGAAACTCACTAGAAGATATGTACAATTGGCAATTAGCAATGTAAGCTACGGTTGGCAAACTTCACCTTTCCTCCTAGGACTTCCTTTCATAAGAATTGCAAACAATCGTTGAGAGCAAATGAAAATTGCAGAGTAAGTAGTTTGATTCCCTTATGAATTTGCATTATAAGAGTGGTTTCTTGAAAGTTTAATACATGATCTAACTACCAGAGGTTGGTTATAAATCCTTGTCATTAATAAGATCTGCATTTGAAAGTGAACGAGTTTTGCAGTCTGAATAGAATTTGCAAGCCAATGAAAGTGGATGTGGAAAGTTGATGCGAAATTCTCCCCCTATAAATCATACAACAAATTTTGGCAGCCATTGCCTTGTCAGAAATATGAAGGGAATGCATGCTGTAGCCAAACGCTTGCAACGGAATATTTACAAGGATCACACTACTCTTAGACCTTCCCCTCGAACATGTACATAGTAGTAGATCAAAGCACACATACAAAGTGTCGAACTATTGAAGTATATAAATAATAAAAACACGTCATTACCTTGCTTCAAGAAGCATGGACAAGGATTGACACTATGGCATCATAAGCCGACTTGTTGATACTCAAACATATGCAAGGGGTTGACCTACCTACCTATAATCTTGTTCTATTATCTTATGAACGAAGTTTGAGGATCTACGATGCTTCCTCTTGAGCCTGAGTTGCTTGATTGGTGCATAAAGACAATGGGACACAAGGCCTCCTTTTATTGTGGAGGAGTATTTAGGTGGACTAGGCCAAGAACTTGGCTCACTCACTAGCTACATTGACTCTTATAGGAGTCACCATATGTTCATTCATTGACCAAATGCTAGGGTCTCCCTAGTTGTTTTGCCACCCGTGACATACTATAGTTGACTTGATGCACTGAGTTTGCTCCTCTTGTAGCATGACCTTAAGTCATAGCTTGTCCTTGCTATAGTCCTTTCGAAGGGGTCATACATCCGTAAAAACGTTATAAAGTCCTAGCAAAGCGCCAGGTGTTGAAATGCACATGGTTGGGTGTGATTTGTCTACCCATGTGATAGCAACCTATTGGAGACTTGTTGCTCACATGAATCTTAGGATGTGCCGCACATGCAGCCAAGGTGGTTGTCCAAAGTGGCAACCAATGTGGGCCTTAGATTCACTTAGGTAGTAGCCTCAATTATTACCCTTGTAGTAGTTAATATTTACCCTAATCTTGTGCAAGTGTTGATGTATCCATTGATATTCTATGCATGTACAAATACTTGGATGGATATATCATCAATAATTTTGATGCCATTTCTAGAGAAGTCCTTGGAAGTGTTTGTTACATATATCGACACTATCTAGGCCTATTCAACAATGTATCAATGTTATTTCATTTCATTCTAATGACACAATTGAGGTTTTACATAGGCGGGTAGAAAGGGTGCTAGTGTCTATTGAGGGATATTCATGAATTGATATTAAAGGATCATTTTACACAAAGAACGGGAAAAAAGATGATGATTTTATAGGAAATTAAAATAATGCCCATGGGATATAAGGCATGGGACACATGGAAATGAATGCTCATTCCAATCATGCATTTCCTTTTGCATAGTGCTTTGCTCCTCGATCCTTTGCTCATTCAATACTCCCTTCTCCATCTCGTTACCATTGAGATTTATGAGTGGGATATGGATTTAAAAATACGTGTGTGGGTTAGGAGTTGACTTCAACACTTTGCAATAATGCACCTATAGATGTGAAAGTGCAATTTCAAGGATTTATTCTAGGTTGGAATGCAAAAGTTATTTTAAAAAGACATGTTTGTTGCAAACATGGACAATATGATGCATGATAAGACATTTTGGAGGTAGAGATTGTGAGACCTCCTTCATGAATCCTAGTATCCTTGAAAGAGGAGCAAATGCATGAAAATTTTATGGGTGAAGGGATGTTAGTGTAGAGTCTAGATTGCAAAGATGTGAGACAAGTGGAGGAGGCAAGTAGCATAAAATTGAAGAGTTAATCTTCTCAAGCTAGAGTCTTGCCTCCCTAGCACAATTTATTTATTTACTTCTATGCTACCAGGTGTCTTGGTGTTTTGGAGTGAAAAAGTTTAGGATGGTCCTATGAGTTACAATGAAGGAAAATTAGAGAAATAGTGAAGAAGCATAGGTATGTTGTATTGTTGGGGCCTATGGAAAGGTAAAAGGCCTTGAAGATAAGGTCCAACATAACCATATGCTTGTAACCTGAAGTTGGATCAAGTAATTTTGTTCCTTCATACTAATAGGTGCTCACGATGTTGGAAAATCGGTACTAGTATTTCTAGCGGTGCGGATGAGACAAGATTAAGGTAAGGCAAAAGGGCAAAAATTAATACAAAGGGAGGGAGTGATTAACGTATGCTAGCGATTCTGGATTCTTTCGCCTCTAGATTCTTCCATCGCCTGGGGCTTCTCGAGAAGCTTCTCTAGAAGGCTCTGCACACTATAAAGTCAAGCCCCCCCTAGGTAGGAGGGCAAAGAGGGAAAGGGGAGGAGGCGAGATTGAGTGACGACAAGGAGAGGGGGGCTACAGGAGTAAGAGGTAGGGGACCAGAGAGGCCCAAAGTGAGAGGTGAGATGCTAGGGTGCAGAATGGGACGTGAGAGGCATGGAGTGGGAGGTTAATTTTTGCAATTAACCTATGCTAATTCTCGGTGCGATCCAGGGAGGGTAGCTAATGAATTGATTTTAGTTTTATGAGCCATTAGATGCATGTGTCTATCCTTAAGTTTTTGCATATGGTGTAATTTATGCTATTCATTCGTTTCATTATGTTTCTATTTTGTGGTTCCTATATTCTATAGACATTGATGCTTTGTGAATATTTCTTTGGATTTAGTTGATGTTGTTGATTTTGTATTTTCTTTAATATAATATCTCCTATAGATAGCATCCATCCACAATGTGTACCAAATTGTGCATGAGAGAGACTAGTTAGTATATAAATTGTGTAAGAGGTGTTACATATAAATTATTTGTGTGGCTAGATAAAGAATTATCATGAGGCATGGATTTCCTTGGACTATGGTGTTCATACAATAGACTTAAATTTAAATCCATACTCTTGGATAGTGAATCTGATTTATTCATTACATCTAATGAATAGTTGGCAATGTGGCACTTAAATGTATCGCTAATGTTTATTGGATGAAATCTCTACATATATTAATTAAACATCCTTTGACCAAGAATGCGACAATTATCATTTTGTACAACAATTGTTAACTACACTTTGCTCTAAATTTTCTTTATAATTCTTGATATTTATGTCGTGCAAATGTACTAAAGTTAGGATATTGTTTCATTTAGCTACCCAGGTTAACATTTTCAATCTAATAAATCTCAATGATGCCAAACGTTTCATGAAGTATACTAGGTTATGCATGGGTAAGATGAAGTATTAGATACGAGGTTACGTGTGATCTTGTAAATGAGTGTAGGGTTTGGGATAAACAATCATGGGATGCTTTGATTGAAAATACAAGTAGTTTTTTGCTAGCATAATGGATTACCATATTTTGTTAATGACAATATCTCCTTTGTCACATTTTCTAACAACTAAAAAAAAGCTAATGTGTCTTTACGAAATTACATAGTTGCATTTGTAAATATTATATAGCTTCATTTGAATTTTCTAAACTTTAATAAGCTAACTCTTCAATGTGATAGTTACAATGCATTGTTGTTACATTCAAGGTGATATGGCATGCATGCATGAAAAAATTGAGTTAGAGTATTATACAATAATGTTTTTCTTTTCCATAATTATTTTTATCAAAGGGGCTATAACAAAATGCTACATAGTTATTTAAATGTTCAGAGCTATCATATCCCATCAAGGCTTGAACAAAATAATATTCATAGAATATCCTAATCTTTAGGGTTCAAAATCTATCCTAGCATATCCTAATGTTTAAGATTCAAAACTATCATACATATAATAAGAATCCATATCATAGAAATGTTTGGAACATCTCAAAGGGTCTACATAGTTTATTGAGGAATATGTAAGATAGCATCTGCATTCCATCAAAAGGGGATTTAAATTAGACAATTTACACATTTCTAACATAAGTATACTCACATAAGCAATTAAATTTGTATTTGAGACAAAAATGTTTGCAAAGGATTAGTGTAAATTAACAATGTAAAGTAAGGGTATTCATAATGGCACTCTAAACACACATGCTAAACACGAACCATGTGCATGTTGACATATAAGGCATGCTTTTTAAGTAATGAGAGACATATTTAGGTGATTGCTTAATGATTTTAAGATGATGCAAGATCGGAAATGTTTATGCAAGGATGACATAAAATATTAAGAGTGAATTTTATTTGCATTCTTAACAATACAAGTGGAACACTATTGCGTATTAAGTGAGAACCATTGCATGTTGCCCACTTTTAAGATTCCCTAAAAATAGTACTAGATTTTAACTAAATTTCAAAATTGAGGTGAAATTTAAACATACCCATTAAAAACATAACAATTTCATATAGATTTTTGTTTTAGGATAATTTTAGAAGTCCTTAAATTAAAACAATCATTGCTTTTTGATATGGGATCTTTAAAAGAAAATAAATAATTATAAAATCCTTGATAATTATTTATAAGATGCACTTTGTGATTCATATTTTTTATTATGGATTAATATTTATGATTTGCGTAGATGGTAAGATTGTTAGCTCATTTTCATAGAACTAAGCTATAATGAACACTTTAATGAATATAGAACTACACAATAACATAATATACAGTACTCTCAAAGGGAGAATCTCTTTGAAATGAGAAGCACCATATGTTTCAAAGTTGTTCTTCATTGAATTTACAATCAGTGCTATTTTAAACTACTTCCCTCCTATAGAAAGAGTTGATTATATTACTTTGTTTTAACCTTTAAAAACTACAAAATTACACACTACCCAATCGGAACCTTTCATAAATTAGATCTTTTAGCTATGAGTTTTAAACCCAAAGCATGAAATTAGGTTTAAATAAGAGACCTCCTATCTAAAAACAATAAAACAAACATGATATGAAAGGTTAAAGACAATCATTCTTATTTAAATAATTATAATAAAAAAAAGTGCATAATAAAATATAACAAAGCTAAAATAGCTCTGCCAGCTCAGATTCTTCATTTAAAGGTGGGCCTCATTGATCAAATGTTGTGGCTTCTGATATGGAATGATGATGGATTTGTTACTAGCATCATACCTAAGCTTCTGAGTGACAACAGGAAAATGAGACACATTATTAGCATTTCTATGCGAACAATGTAGACCAAGTTTACACTTCACTATAGAGAAATATTCAATGGACATCATTTCAAACGCATGTATAATCTTATGTCATGGTACATGGTTTAGATTGGTCTTCATCTTATTGATCAAATCGATGAAAGCAAACATTATAATATATACTAAGGTATCATAATTACTCTCAATATACATTAAAACTTATGGAAAAAGTTTATAGAGAACTTACCATAACCTGCTCTCACATGAATGGGTATGATCCATCAAAGCTTTTCCAACTAATGCTACTGGGGTTGTGGAATGGAAATAATAAAGCTCCAAACTAGAGCTAGGTTATGTCCCTTGAACATCAACACCATGGCATCAATCTTCTTGTGTCCAAGAGCAATATCATTAACACTTCCCTTTAATTTGAAACCATAAGGAATGCTAGATATGGATCCACATTTAGGCATATCAGCTGCAAAATATTTCATATCACAACAAAAGACATTCTAATAATTGACCCTGAAAGGGTCAAAGAGAGGGCTAAAACTTTTCACGTTGTCATCCTTCTCTAAAAGAAGGAGACTATCTCTCCGCTCCATTTCAAGCCTTGCTTCAATATGGGCTAGAAAATTGCTTGGACAACGAAAGTCCATACTATTATATCTTTCTATGGTATAGTCTTGTAGTGATATACCATCTTTGCTAAATTTTAGATGGAAAAATATTTACCACAATAGCTTGCATTTGTTCTAGAGATGCCTTGAGTAGTGATATCTTGCGTCACGTTTGCACAGAAATTTTTTGTTCACATAAGACATATTTGCGTTCACTCTTGAGACAAGATAAAGCAAACATATAGCAGGACATTATTAGTCCTACAACTCTAGGACATTACTAGTCCTTGCAACTCTAGTCTATTATAGTCTTACAGGAAGAGATCACTTTTGTCATGTGTTTTTATCATTGCAACTATGATTTGGTTATAAGGAAGCCTTGAGTGGAGACAACCTGTATCACTTTTATCCTTGAATTTTTTGTACAAATTATGATTCACTTTTACATCTATTGGTCTTTCTTTCACGTTTGTTAAGGCAATGACCAGCCAGGTTGTGTAGGCATTACTTGTCTTCCCCTCTCAAGCTGTACAACTTAACCTTCACTTCCCCCTATTAAGTTGCAATTGGCGAAGACCAAGCTGATGTCGAAAGTGTGCCAACGCATCAAGGGAAAGTGACTTCGTGAAGATATCTACGACTTGTTCTTGTGTCGAACAATGTACCAAGTCGATCTCTTCACTAAGAACTTTCTCACAAATGAAGTGATAATGCACTTCAATGTGTTTTGTTCTGGCATGAAACATTGGGTTCTTTGCCAATTGAATGTTGCTCATATTATCTAAATAGAGCACAGTAGGGTCTCCAAAAAGTATCTCAATCTCTGAAAGAATCCTTTTAAAACAAATTGCTTCACATGTTGCATTGGTGGATCCTCTATATTCTGCTTCGGTGGAAGACAATGCCACTGTTGGTTGCTTCTTGCTTTGCCATGAGAAAGCTATGGGAGCCAAGACTAAAGCAGTATCCAATGGTGGATCTTCTATCGTTTACACGTCCTACCCAATCGGCATTTGTGTAACCATGGAAGTGTAAGTTGGATGACTTGGCATAATGTAGTCCATGACCCCATGTGCCATGAAGGAATTTGAGTACTCTTTGCTACAAGGAGATGAGTCTTCTTAGGATTCTACACGAACTGGCTGAGCACACCAACTACATAGGATATGTCTAGCATGGTGATAGTCAAATAGATCAAGCTGCCAATAAGTTGTCTATACTGTAGAGTATCTGAAGTTGGAGAAGTGTCAAGTGGTGACAACTTGATATTGCATTCCATAGGAGTAGGGAGTGGCTTGCAGTCATGTAGATGAAATTGCTTAAGTACCTTTTGAGTGTACTTTCCTTGAGAAAGTGTGATCCCTGTATCATCTCTCCATATTTCTATCCTAAGAAAATCGTGGAGCTCTCTCATATCCTTCATGTCAAACTCTAAGGTGAGCTGACTCTTTATTCTGAGATAAGATGTCCAGTGGAGCCGGTCATGACCAAGTCATCAACATTGAGCACTACGAGAAGGATGTCTTCTATAGTCTTTCTGATGTAAAGACATGGATCTGAATTTGATGGGGCTGAAAACCAAATTTCAAAAAGTGACGATGAATCCTTGCATTCCATGCACCAGGAACCTGTTTCAAACCATAAAGTGATTTCTGCAACCTGCAAACCTTTTGTTCCATCTCAGTAACAGCATATCCTGGAGGTTGTATCATGTAGATTTCCTCATCTAGAAAACCATTAAGGAAGGCATTCTTCACATCCATCTGGTGGATGGGCTTGGAGCTACGATGAGGATGGAGCTTTGCAGTGGAGATTCCATAGATGGTGGCTAAATCGTCCGTCGAAAGAGTATATGGAGCAGAGGGTGACTCGTAGGAGCGCAGGAGTCGATCGTTGTGGAGATAGTTGTGCCCAACGCCGAGTGACTTAGGCACTGTAGGTAAAAGCAAGTCGTGGCGTACAGCAAGGTCTACTGGCCAACTGTAGATAGAAGCTTCGGTCGATGTCATAGTGGTCAATAGTGAACTATTATTGAAGTGGGCTATAGAAACCGAGAGCTTGAGTAGTCGTAGATGAAGCCTTTAGTTGCTAAGATCTCTTTCTTACAAGAACAAAATTAACAAGAACTCTCAAGAATCTCTCAAGGATAATGCTCACAAAGGACTCTTAATCACCCTAAAAACTAATCTAGTCTTAGCTAAACCTACTCTGATACCATGTTAAAGTGAGGGATCGTGTTAAGCCTACTCTAATGCATGAAAAGCAAGATGATCAAGGAGGATCGAAGCAACATGAGAGAGACATAAGATGGATAGTACTCAATCTATTGCAATATGTATTCAACAATACAAGAAGGCTTCTTATATAGAGAGAGGCTTTAGAATAGTCAACACTTGTGGGATCCTCTGATCCACATCTCTCCTAGTGGATGTCCTTGCTCCACATCTTCACATCATGTAGTCCACATCCTAGGGTGGCTACTTTAATACATTCCTACACCATTCTTTTGCCTCTAATTATGTGTTCATGGCACCATATTCCTCAACAACATCCCAAGTGATGTTGTACTCTAGAAGAGGGAGAAGAGAAGGATCAAAGGAGGCCATAATCTCCCCAAGCTAGCCCTGTGCCAAAGAGAAGCGTGATACATTGTTGAAATAAGATCTTGCAGTTCAATATGACATGAACATATATATATCGAGGAATTTGAAGGGCCTGAATGGGTTGGATGGGTAGGTTCCTTCATTTACCTCTACAAGTAGTTGAAAACACTATGCAAACTGTCATCAGACACAGAGGCCTCTAACTTCGAGCAGAGACATGATATCAAAGATTCAAATATATGTAGAGATGCACTTGAATTGGGCTTCACTATGATATAAGTTCCGTAAGAAACAAAGAAGCGGTTGAAAAGTTATGGACATTTTACTAGAAGGGGTCAAAACTATCTTGAAAATAAACAGTCACACACAGAGAGTCATAGCATTTTGTTTTCACATTTGATACACAAAATAAATACATAGGATGATGCTCCTTGAAAAGAGCTTCACGCTGATAATAAGTTTCATCAAAATTGGAGCACTGCATAAAAAGTTATGAGAAAAACACTGACACAAGGGAGAAGAAGAGGTTTCGTACATACAAGAGGGAGTGGGAACTCCAAGACTACTCATAGAGAGAGAACAAACTAGAGAGATATGGACTCAAGAGTCTACATAAGAGGATATCTACAAGAGGGAGAGAGAGGGCTCATGGAAGAGGCTTGAAGAGACTAGAGCTACAGCAGCATGAGTCTCAATGGTGGAAGAGATGTTAACAAGGGAGAGGAGGGCTCCTTTTATAGAAATTTTGTCACCCTCCTTCACCCATTTATAATTGTTACCAGATTCCTTTCCCCATCAATCACATAAGCTCGTATGTCACCACTCTTGACATGTGTCCCATCAAAATATGCTCATGACCCTTAAAATATTGAGAAATTCAAGATTCTCCCCACATGGATCCCATAGGGAACCTTTCTTTTCCAAATGTCCACAACCTCCTTATTCCACATAGGAGTTCTAGAAGGATTCCTCTTGACTCCACACTCCACCACATGCCTTCCACATGTTTGGCATGTGATCTCTCTTACATTATTGGAGCACATGGACATGAGACCCACTCTTTATATGAATAACTCTTCCTATTTTCTAAAAACCCCATTATATACATACACAAACAACTCTCACCCCATATCAAGGTATTTATCATTCATACACATGATATTTACAACAATGATCCATTCCACTTATCCTCTCAATCCCATACAATCATCCATTCCACTTGTCCTCTCAATCTCATACAATATCTTAGAAAATGGAAATACGTGAGAGGCACAAGGCTATCATTTGATATTCACACTCTTACCAAACATAGAGAAAAGCATCACAGTACCTTCGTCTTGTAACATGGATGGTGAGTCCTTGATTATATTCGAGGAATTTTTCTAGATCATGTATAAAGATTCCTTACTTTAGCCCTTTTCTCTTGCTTTTTTTACTCTTGTGTGTTTTGCCAAATAAGGCATCAATAACATGTCCTATATTTGATCACACATAGTGAAAGTTGTATTAGATTGGAAAAACAATCTTGTAATAAAAAACAATGAAAGCTGTATTGGATTAAAAAATAGTCTTGGATCCAAAATCTAGGGACATGCGAAAGCTGTCAGGCTTTTCGTTGTTCATATGATGCCATGAGTGGTACCTTTGTCTTGTAACATGGATGGTGAGGCCTTCATTATCAATTGAATTTTGTCTGATCACATGTAAAACTTTCTTGCTTTAGCCCTTTTCTCTCGCTTTCTGTCTTCTTTGGTGTGTTTTGCCAAATCAAGAATCAACAACGTTTCTTGTATTCCGAATGGCTTCGTGAACCCTCTCTTCCCCTCTCTTCCCCTATTCCCTCTTCTTTTCATCTTTTCTCCTCTTCCGTCTCTTCTTTTTCCCTCTTCTTTTTCCCCTCTTTCAATCTCTTTTCCCCTCTTCTTTTTCCCCCTCTTTCAATCTCTTTTTCCCTCCTTTCCTTCTCTTCTTTTTTCCCTCTTTCAATCTCTTTTCCCCTCTTCTTTTTTCCCCTCTTTCAATCTATTTTTCCCTCCTTTCCTTCTCTTCTTTTTCCCCTCTTTCAATCTCTTTTCCCCTCTTCCTTCTCTTATGTTTATGCTCTTTTCCCTTCTTCTTTTTCCCCTCTTTCAATCTCTTTTCCTTCTCTCTTTCCCCTCTTTCAATCTCTTTTCATAAGCATATGTATTTGCCTATGCTTAAGCTTTCTCTCTTTTTCTTTTATGCTCATGCATAAGCATAGGCATATGCTTTGTTTCCTTTTCTCTTATGCTTATGCTATTTTTCTTATGCTTATGCTTATGCTTATGCATGAGCATATGTCTCCTTCTCCTTCTCCTTCTTCTCCTTTTTTCCTCTTTTCCTCTTTTCCTCTCTCTTTCCCCCCCTCTTTCCCCTCTTTCAATCTCTTTTCATAAGCATATGTATTTGCCTATGCTTATGCTTATGCTTATGCATGAGCATATGCTCATATGCTCATGCATAAGCATAAGCATAGGGAAATACATATGCTTATGCTCATATGTTCATGCATAAACACAAGCTTATGCTTTCTCTCTTTTTCTTTTATGCTCATATGCTCATGCATAAGCATATACATATGCTTTATTTTCTTTTGTCTTATGCTTATGCTCTTTTTCCTTCTTATGCCGATGCTTAATCTTTCTCTCTTTTTCTTTTATGCTTATATGCTCATGCATAAGCATAAACATATGCTTTGTTTCCTTCTCCTTCTCCGTCTCCTTTTCCTTGCATGTCCTTCTTCTTCTCCTTCTCCTTCTCCTTTTCCTTCTCTCTTCTTTCTCTTATGCTTATGCATAAGAATAAGCATATGCTTTGTTTCCTTCTCCTTCTCCTTCTCCTTCTCCTTTTCCTTCTCTCTTCTTTCTCTTATGCTTATCCATAAGAATAAGCATATCCTTTCCTTTCCTTCTCTTTCTCTTATGCTTATGCTCTTTTTCCCTCTTCCTTCTCTTATGATTATGCTTATGCATGAGCATAAGTCTCCTTCTCTCTTCCTTCTCTTATGCTTATCACAACAAGACAAAGCACCCACAGACGCACACACACATGCATTTACTGAACTTTAAAAAAAACTTATGGGCACGTCTATTTGCGCGTCTAAAGACCCGCGTCTAACAGTGCATCTATATAGTAGACAGATGCACATATAGATGCGCATCTAGACACCTAAATAGATGCTCTGCTAAAAAATTTAAAAAACAGACAAATGCATCGTTAAATGCGTGTATAGACACATTTATAAACGGTCTTATAGATGGGCAAATAGACGCTCCCCAAATAGATAGATGTGTATATAGACACATTTATAGACACATGATAGACGCACTACATAATTTTTTTTAATTTAGAGAATGCTGTGTATGTTGTGTATGCTATATAGTTACAAGAATCCCATTTCCACATTGTGTAATTCAATTCTTACAGCCAACCACATTTTAATTACAATTCCAAATAAAACATTACAACTCCAAAACGCAATAAATTGAAAGCTCAAAAAGTGTTTGTATGTACATATAGCACGAAGCTAAGCCACATCATGTGGCTTCAAGTACAAAAAATAAGAGGAGTGTATATACAAGAGGCACGAAGCCAAGCTAGTGGCTTTAAGTACAAAAAAGAGTAGCTAGCACTACTTGTACGACTAATTTATGTTCTCCATGTCCTCGCTCCCTTCCACGCTCCCTTCTGCGCTCCCTTCTCCACCTCCTTCCTCATCTTCTTCCTCGTCTTCTTGTGTAGGGACCTGTAAACAAGGGACAACATATATCAATGTATGAAAAATCAAATCTTTACTTATAATATTGACATTATTTAATTACTTTCAAATACCTCGGGGGCCGCTCTAGTAGCCCAGATATACTGCTCCTCAGTAATCAACCCATCATGATAGAAGTGCTTCCATGTATCTCCTCTGCGATGGTGGTAGTGGTAGGCTGTCTCGACAGCATTAGGGTATCTGCCCATGATCTCAAGCTACAAGACGACATAATTTGCAGAGGGGTTAGTACAAAGAAACAACCTCCTAATAAACTACATAAGCAATATAATTTGAGATCGATACTTACAAATTGGGCCTCCCATGATTCAACACCCCCTGCTCCAAAATGCATGCTTCCATATTGCTATCCTTCATGCCCCCATGTGCTGCAGACTGGGGTCCTCCCTCGCTGACTTCATTGCTTTCTTCCACTCATGCTTGTCAGCGGTGTGGGGCGGGCCCCTTGGTGGTTGACCTCCCTCAAGCCTGGCAAGCTCCGCTAGTGCCTACCTCTTAAGCGAAGATCTTTTATTGCCAAGTATCGTAACAATCTTTGACTTGGCCCATTTGTCTGTGAACTGTTGATTGGGGGGGTTAGGATACCTAGAGCGAACAGTAGCGAGGTCTCATCAACCAACCTCTTTGGATGGTCTTTGTAGTGGATAAAGCAATCTCTGTAATTGTTAGCAATTATACTTGATATCCTTCCCCCGTGCATCCATCAAGATGCCTCCTGTCTGAGTGATGTCATAAAAGATCATACCATCACCCAGAGGCACGTCCAAATCATTTGAATCATCATCATCCCCACCACCACCCCTCCCAAAGCACTGTGCCATGCATCCCCCACCGCTCTCCCTACTACTACGCCTGCTATCGTGTCGTGTCAAGCTAGTACATTGGCCACTCGTAGCTAGAGACTGCACGAGACTACGTGGACCACTCATAGTTGGAGAACCAAGTCTCAACTGCACAGGAATACGCCGATGGCTCTGCGAGATAGAAGGACCTCCTGAGGCATGGGTGAAGGGGCATAAGATGGCATGGGGGAAGGGGCATAAGATGGCATGGGAGAAGGGCCTCGGCTATGTAGCTGTCTGGGCTGTGCTGACTCCATTGGGTAATCTCAACTGGTGTGGGGTCATTTGGAGTCTATAGTGCCGACTCCTGGGGGGTGTTTAGAGTACCCGTCATATACCCGTATAACTCCGCAGGATTGGGAGGGTGCCCTAAAAGGTTATATAAGTCCCTAAAGATAGACTCTCGGAGACCAGGTGAGCCCGAAGAGCTTCCTGGCCACATGATGAATTGGAAAAAGAAAAAAAGACGATTACTGATGAGCTGAGAAGAAAGGGGAAGGGAAGAAAAGATTACTATGGGAGCACATCTATAGACGCGTCTGAGAAGCGCGTCTATTTTCGCATATAATAGCGCATCTATAGACACGGCTATCTGTGTCTGCAAACAGTCTAGATGTGCCTGTAGATGCGGTTTTAGATGCGCTCTGAGACACGTCTATAGACGCGCTCTGATAGACGGACTATTCTAAAAAGTAGAAAAGGACATGGGCCCGACACAAAAACGTAACACCGACACAAGGTATGGAAGTTTCTTCTCCTTCTTCAAAGTTGCTTCTCTTCCTTGTTCACCATCTTCTCCTGTAAGCCTGGAAGTAAGTGTGGATGCCTTCCTCTTAAGTGTGAGCTTGGAAGTAAGTGTGGGTGCCTTTCTCTTAAGTGTGAGCTTGGAAGTAAGTGTGGGTGCCTTCCTCTTAAGCATTGAAACTATGGATCTGTTAATAGCAAAGCAAGCAAGCCACGCGAAGTATAAGTAATGTGAAGAAAAGCAAAGTGAGTGCACTAAAAGCAGATTTGAAGACCGCTTCTATAAGCACATTTAATAGTGCGTCTAAATACGCATGTAATTGCACGTCTACATACACAGAGCAGATGCGATTTTAGATGCGCCTATAGACGCACACCACAAAATAGATAGACATGGTTTTAAACACGTCTTTAGACATGCCATAGAGTTTTAAAATTAAATATTTGAAGAAAAGCAAATTTTTTTGGGTTGTTTGTTTGTAGGATGTCTTCATCTTCAACAACTAGCTCGAGTGAGGATGAATCCCTCCATATCCACCATCGTGAAATGTGGTTGGAGCAAAAAATCAAATGTATGTGTGATCGATGTCAAGGAAACATGTATCGTGCACGCAGGATTACACTCAATCACATCTCAAAGTATGGAGAATGGGATGCAACCATAAACATGGTAAGTGTTAAAGAGTTAAGGTTGATTGAGATACCTATGGGTGTTCATATGTTTGAGTTATGATCCCGTTTTCATTTGATACAGGATGCAATGCCACACCCGCATATGTTGCTCTATGCTCACCGTGAGGAGGCGAAGCATCGACGATATGAGGTGGGATCTTCAAAAGGGACCGTTATAGATACATGGAGTGATGGTGATAGTAGCCCTCCGCCATTACCTCATGAAGCCATGGAGGAGGAGGTGTTTGATGATATGGTGCGGGATTTATATGTCCATCAATTCGAAGGGAGGGATGATAGCATGGAGCATGACGATCTTTTTACCACAGCATCGACTCCACTGTTTGAGGGGTGCACTTTCTTTGTTCTACGTGCCTCCCTTGAGTTACTAAACTTACAAACCATCTATGGATGGAGCAATGCAAGTTTGAATGCATTACTCAAGTAAGCTTTAAAGTCTATTTTGCAAACATGGTGAATTATGCTAGTGGGTCAATTACTCGAATGCTTTTCCTTATTTATGGTCTTCACGTGTAGGCTATTGTGTAAAATGCTTCCAAGGGAGAATAAATTACCGACCTCAAGAGATATGGCAAGGCAACATGTGACCTCTCTTGGAGGATTAGATTACAAGCACATCCATGCATGCATCAACGATTGCGTTTTGTTTCATGGACTACATAAGAATGCAAGAGAGTGCCCTACTTGTGGAGAGGCAAGATATAGAGTAGATCTCAAAACTTTGGACATGTCTCGTAAGGATTTGTGACATTTTTCCATAATACCTCGCATCCAACATATGTTCAAGTGCAAATCCATTGTAGAGCTCATGTCATGGCATTCCTCTTATCGATCAACCAATGGCAAGTGGAGAGAACTCCCGCAGACTCTCCTGCATGGAAGCATTTGAAGACACATGGCGAAGCTTCAAGGAAGAACCTAGGAGCTTGAGACTTGGATTGGGTATGGACGGTGTGAACCCATTTGGTCTCAAAAGCACCTCTTACAGTGTATGGCCAGTGATATTGGTGAATTATAATCTTCCACCCTCTATGGCTATTAAGAAAGGACATGCCAGGGAAACATAAAGTCAAAAATCCTGATGTTTATTTGGAGCATTTGATTGACGAGCTAGAGATACGTTGGAGAGGTATCGAGGTGCATGATGTGAGCAGGCCTCCCTCGTCACGAGACTTGAACTACAAAGCAGTCTTGATGTGGACGATGCATGACTTCCCAAGCTATGGCGAGTGTTTAGGTAAGCATTGCACTTCTAATTATGAATAGGCAAAGAATGTGGCACCCTAAACCCACCTTCAACTCTTAATTGCATCTATTGTTTAGGTCTCACTACATCAGGTTACCATGCATGTCCTGTTTGTGGTCCTTCGCTAGTTGCCTCACAGGCAGACGCATTGAATAAGGTCATCTATGAGAATCACCATCGATTTCTCCCACCTGATCATCCTAGATATATTGCCCCTTGGAATGAAGTCCTCCCACAATCACTCACCACGGGAGATTGGATGAGAATTTGGGATGGTTCCATGACTCCACCACTTGGCATGAGCCGGTAAGGGTTTGTAACTATTGTGTGCTATATTGGCTGGAAATAAAGATTGCCCACTAACACCAGCTTTTGTTTAGATACTCCATCTTTTATCGTTTACCATATTGGTCCCACCTCAAGATCAATCACCTGCTTGATCCCATGCATATCTTCAAGAATGTGGCATCTACCATTTGGGAGCATTTGAATGGGAGACAAGATTCCGTAGGCATAAAGGAGGATCTACGTACCACAGGGAGGATGCGTGAAGCTTGGCCACAAGAGAGACCAAATGGGTGTGTTTTTTTACCTCGTGCACCGTGGAGGTTATCAAAGCTAGAGATGGCAGTGGTGAAGCACGCTATTACTACAATTTGTACTCCCACTGGATGCATGAGGTGTTTGAAGGGAGCCTTTACAAAGAGCAAGAAAAGAGGTGTACAGCAATTATATGGCTTGAAATCTCATGATTGGCACAAGATGCTCCAAGTAAGTATTTTATGTGCCTAATATCTTTTTCCTTTCAAATTTGTGAGTGAATAATTATAAGCAACTAATCAACCACCTCCTCATGGGTTTAGTTCATACTACCTACTAGCATTTCTCGTAGTGCATCGAAGGATGTGAAGGATTGTATTTACAAGATGGGTGAGCTTGTGAGGTACTTTACATGATACAAAATATGATGTGTATCAATGCTCCATGCAAGGTGTTCATATTGCTAATATGGTGTACTTTTTCATTTCTAGGTATCTGAGCTCAAAGGAAATAGATCCCACCACGCTTGAGAATGCTCGAGTTATGTCAGTGGAGGTGGTTTGTTTAGTGGAGGAGACATTTCCAAGTTCTATTCTCACAAGCCAACTACATCTTATAGTGCATTTTGTGGATGAGATTTCTATATACGGTACTATACATGCACGATGGTTGTTCTTCCTTGAGCACTTCATGAAGACCTTGAAGGGCTTCGTGAGACAAAATTCAAGACCAAAGGTAGCATGGCCGAGGGTTGGTTGGTACAAGAGTCACTTGTATATATTTTTGAGTTTCTTATTGATGTGGGTAGCTCTCTCCCACGACTATGGAGAGATGATGAAGACCTAAGGATGACCTCTATTAAGGGAAAGAACGCAACAAAGTAATAGACACAGAGTTGCATAATAGTATCAACCTCTATTGCGTGCTTAATAGTGATGTGATGAAAAGATGGGTGACAGGATACAAGGATGCAAAGGCAAGAAGACAAGAAGAAAGGGCCCTCTTTCATACACACCACGGATCTCGTGTGCCATACCCTCAGTATCTAAGAGCACTTCCAAAGGATATTCATGTGGATTGGCTACTTGATGAAATGGAGAAAGCAAAAAAAGATGAGGGGATGCATATCACAATGGAAGAATGGGAGTATGCTAGGGGATGCATGAGCAAGGTCGGTATATAGAATGTTATGCATAAGTTAGGAGCTTTCAATAATTAAGATTTCTTATTTAATTGATTTTTTCTTGGTGTAGTGTATTATGTTCAATGCTATATGGTGTGAGGGCAAGCATTTTCGAACACAATGGATTGATGATAAGAGAAACACACAAGATTGCGGCATCATTGCTAGCTTTGAGGGAGCCAATGGAGCCATGGATGATTATTGTGGCATAATCCAAGATATTATTAAGCTTGACTTTTGACGCTTCTTTGTGTATGTTTTGGATGTAAAGTGGTTTAAAGACATGGTGGAAAGAGGCCCTAATGCAACAATCAAATGCCATGCAAGTGGCTTTGTAACTATTGACTCCACAAAATTTTGGCAAAGTAGGAAGGACACACTAGTACTACCGCAACAATGTGAACAGGTACTGTGTACACATATAAAAATACTCGCTTTTAAATATTTGATACCTTCAATGCCAGGAAAATAACATGATTGTATTTGTGTTTGAATTAGGTTGTCTATCAACCAATGGTGGATAATAACAAATGGTGGCATGTCATACCTATTATGCCACATTCCAAAGTGATGTATAGTACATTTACTAATATGGAGCGTGTGGAGGATGATCATGGCCATGGACGTGATGATGACCGTGATACGAGAGAGGAGGATGATCATGAGATAGGAGATACAGATATTGAGGCCATTACCTGTGAGGATGAGCCTACCATTGGTGATGCTGATTTCGATGAGCACATGAGTAGCACAAGTAGTAGTGGGTTGAATGTATTTGTAGATCTAAACACTTGTTTGGATTTTGAAGTAGATAGTTTGGCAAGGGTTGATCTCATTGAGGATGAGATTGAATTGTAGCCCATCATTGATATTGGCAAAACTATTTTACATATTGTCTCATTCTCCTCACCTCACTTAATTCTTGTATATGTGGGCTTGCAAAAAAGCATTGATGTTTTTGTTAAAATTATGTGCTTTGGTGATCATGGGCAATGTTTGGAAAGCAATGATGTACAACAAAATCTCACTTTCTGTATTCTCTGTTTTGCGTCTAAATACATGTCTAATTCTCAATGTAGATGCGCTAATACACACGCAAATAGACACGTTGATAAATGCAGTGTTAGATGGGCCCATATTTTCTCATTGTAGATGCACAAATACAAGAAGTATTAGACGCGCTATTAGATGCGCCTGTAATTTCTCTATTCAAGCAATGCTTATAGACGTGCCCATTATTTTGCACATTTATCAAGCGCGTCTATAGTTGCTTTGTGTTGTTGTGTATGCTTATGCATGAGCATATGTCTTCTTCTCCTCTTCTCCTCTCTCCCTCTCCTTCTCCTTCTCGTTCTTGTTCTCCTTCTCCTTTCCTTCTTCAAATCTCTTTTTCCCCTCTTCCTCCTTTCCTTCTCTCATGAGCATGTCTCATTTTCCTCTTTTCCTCTCTCTTTCTCCCCTCTTCCCCCTCTTTCTCTTCTTTTCATAAGCATATGCTTATGCATGTCCTTCTCCTTCTCTGTTCTTTCTCTTCTTTTTTCCTCTCTTCTTTCTCTTCTCCTTCTCCTTCTCTCTTCTTTCTCGTCTCCTTCTCCTTCTCCTTCTCTCTTCTTTCTCTTCTTTTTTCCTCCTTCTCTCTTCTTTCTCTTCTCTCTTTCTCTCTTTTTGTCTTCTTTTCATAAGCATATGCCTATGCCTATGCTTATGTTTGCAGCTTTGTACTCTGCTTCACTGAGGAAAGAGAGACTCGCTCTTGCTTCTTACTGAGCCATGAGATACAGACTGAACCCAATGAGAAGCAATAGCCAGTAGTGGACCGTCTGTCGTCAATGTCTCCTGACCAATCTAAGTCGGTGAAATCACTCAGCTTTAGATCACAATCTAAAGCATAATGCAAGCCAAGAGAGAGAGTGCCATGGACATATTTGAGAACCCTCTTTGCTGCATTCCAATGTGTGATCATGGGACAATGCATGAACTGGCTCAAAAGCCCTATGGTGTAGGCAATATCAGGCCATGTGGAGCATAGATATATCAAAGTGCCAACCAATTGCCTATACAAAGTGCCATCAAACTTTTTAGCAGCATCATGCTTACTTAGCTTGAGTCCCTTTTCCAATGGAGTAGCCATAGGATTACAGTTCTCCATTTTAAATTTCTGCAACAACCCCTTCAAATACTTGGTCTGTGACATAGAAATCCCATCATGGGTCTACCAAAATTCAATGCCAAGACAATAGTGCAATAGGCCCAAATTTGTCATCTCAAAGTTGTGACATAAAGCGGACTGCACTGCTGTAATTTGCTGCAAATCACTGCCAGTGAGTATGATGTCATCCACATATAGTACCAACATGACAAATTCTTATTTTTGCTGTAGAACATACAGATTTGGATCTGTATGAGTGTTTACGAAGCCCTGGGATAGAAAAAACTGATGTATCTTCTGATACCATGCACGAGATGCTTGCTTCATCCCATATAGAGCCTTCCTGAGCTTGCATACCTTGTGCTCTTGTCCCTTCACCTCAAAACCTTGGGGATGTACTACATAGACCTCCTCTTTAAGATCTCCATTGAGGAAAGCGATCTTGACATCCATCTGGTACACTGGCCAACCATAAAACGTAGCAAGAGAGATGACGGAATGAATGGTGGTCATCTTAGCCATTGGAGCAAATGTCTCCTCATAATCTATCCCCTCCTCTTGTGCATACCCCTTGGCAACCAAACGGGCTTTGTATTTCTCAAATGTGCCATCTGAATTGTTTTCATGTTTGTGTCTATGTTAGACATGGGATCACATCGCACATCCGACGAGTACGGACAACCTCGCAGGAGGAGACATCATGATCTCTATTCTCTAGAGGACTTTGATTCCTCTAAGGAGACACCTCAGGGGCCCCTTGTCCCGACTCCTCTCGGACATAGCACTGCAACTACCCCTAGCCCGACTCCTCTCGGACATAGCACTACGAATACCCCTCGGGGAACTCCTTTGCTAGCAGCCCATGGCTTTGTTAGGAGTCCCAATGAGGTTGTAGCACAAATGACAGATGAGGAGGCAGCGAGATTCTTTTCTCTGCTATCTCAGAGGACCTTGGCAATTCCCTCTCCTACACCGACGGTTGGACCTACTACCCAGCCATCCCCTCATGCCCCTTCGACCAAGGGGTCATCACCTGCACGTGCCTATCATAAGAGAAGGAAGAGTAGGAGGGGCCGCTTATGTTGTGCTGACTCGAGAGATATAGATGAGTCATCACACTCACATTCCTATAGGTCTCCACTTGGTCCTGAGACATAGTATCAGTCAAGTCCCTTGCCCTCTCCTACTACCACTACCACTCCTTGCTCCAGCAGTGCTCGCACAGCTTCCACTTGCTCTAACTCTGCCACTACCATGAGTCCTCCTTATCCAGTCAAGGACCTCTCCTATCAAATCACGGCTGCCAGAGAGATAATAGAAGATCAAAAGGGCAAAGCAGTGATGGCCACCATGAGGCGGTTGATGAGCCACCACTTTAAGAGCTGCATTGCTACTGATTGGCGGTATCAAGATGACCAAAAGAAGCAGGCGGTCATCGATGAATTAAAAGAAAGTTACCCTAACCTACCAAATTGGGAGTTCAATGAGAATTACATGCGAGAGTGCATGGGTTTGGTCTTGAAGCATCGTAGATCAACCTTGCATACTTCCATTGCAAAGGGGATGGCTAAACCCAGCTGGGCAGACAAAGTTGATTGGAAGTTCTTCAAGAAACAAAGTAGGGACCATCCCGAAATGTTTAAGGGTCAGAGGGGGCTACGAGGAGACAACTGGATGCCATAGGTACTTCACACTTTGGTGCAGGCGGATGGTTAGTATTTGAGGTAAGCATGGTAAGTCTACTTCTTCTCATTTAATGTATTATTCTATTTGTTTTACTACATATTACATGAACTTTATCTAACTCTCATAAATTGGGTCCACAGCAAGCTACGATGGGATCTTCCTATAGATGCAGAGACGCAATGCACGTTTCGCATAGGAACAAAGCCGTGGTTTATTGAGCAAGAGGCAATGGGAGCCATGGTCGATTGGGCTGAGGTGGCTGCTCGCACGATATAAGTCTACTCTTACTTGTAATCTCACTTTTTAAATTATTTTATACTTTAAGTTCCAATCTAATTTTCAATTAATATGGTTTCACTCTTAGGGTCAAATCTCGAGCATCCCATCACCAGAGGTGAGCGATCACAAGGGCCAGGGATCACAGGCGTAGCTCACGAGGGTCAGGGAGTAGGCACAGCTCACGAGGACCAAGGATCAGGCCAGGAAGACAAGAACGAGGAGGAGGACGATGATTCGAATGCATAGTAGTAGTAGTAGTAGTTTGCATATACTTCGCCATGTATATCATTTTGTATATCGGCTTGTTTGAGTGATTTTGTATCACCCTTTTCGAAAGGGTAATTTTGTAGCAAACAATGTTGTATATCTTCGACATGTATATGCTTTTGTTGCTCGATCATTTCATTTGAGCGGTTTTGTATCACCCTTTTTGCAAGGGAAATTTTGTAATAAAAAAGTGCCAGGAAAATGCAGCTCAAGCAGGAGTTGCATAATGTGCAGAGAGAAAATATGAGCATCAATGACTACCACATGAAGGTGAAGAAGATTGCAAATGCACTTGCTTCTATTGGGTCGCCAGTGGAAGATGATGATTTAGTTTCTGTGACCTTGAATCGTCTAGGAGAGGATAATGCACAATTCTGGACATCCATTGCCGTCCATGAGAATTTTCCTAATTTTGAGTAGTTGATTGCTCTTCTAATTTTAAAGAGCAGAGAAATGGTTGTGCAAAATGGACTTGTAGAAAGGAAAAACATGCATATTGGAGAGGTATCTTATGCCATGCTCAATGAAAAAGTCATGCCAGATTATTATTGGGCTGAAGCAGTTGCTACAATAGTCTACATAATGAACAGGACTCCCATTGCAGCAATACATGGCATGATGCCAGAGGAGAGGTACACTAGTAGGAAACCAGATATTTCTCATTTGAAAGTTTTTGGTTACATTGCCTATGTTCATGTGCCAGATGAATTGAGATCCAAGTTGGATCCAAAAGCTGAGAAGTGCATCTTTATTTGTTATTCTCTGTAGTAGAAGGGGTATAGATGTTATAACCCTTCCACTCATAAGTTTACAGTGAGCAGAGATGTTGTTTTTTATGAGATGAACAGTTGGTATAAACCAATAAATGTGATTGATGATGTAGATGCACAAATTGGTAATGCTGCATAGAATTCAAAGCAGCAATCACAAAATATTAGTGGACCTAAGGTGTCCTCTTTTAATGGTTCACATACTTTGCCATGGACAGGCAGATGGAGATTAGGAGGATCTCCTCAAAGCAATGCAGATAGTGGTATGCAAGTATCACAAAAAGGAAAAGAGAAAGTAGATCAGCCCATGGTTGATGTGAATGTAGGTCACTCTTATGTGGATGGTGAATCCAGTGGCTCAGAACAGAGCCTTGATGATGAGTTGGGAATTCCTTCTATTGTTACACCTAGAGTAAGGAAGACAAGGGATGTTTTGAGAGCACCTGGTAGTGAGCCTATTTTGGACAAGTCTACCAGAGCTAGGTATCTTGTGGATAGGCTGAAATATGATGGATTTATAGCCATTCACTATGCCCATATGGTCAAAGTGATACATGAACATGAACCCACTTCTTTTGAGCAAGCCATGGGAAAAGAAAAATGGGAGGAAGCCATGGATGAAGAAATGGATGCCTTATAAGCAAATGCTACATGGGAATTGGTGCCTTTGCCTAAAGACAAGAATGCAATTGGCTACAAGTGGGTTTATAAGGTGAAGCATAATGCAGATGGTTCTATGAACATATACAAGGCAAGATTAGTTGTCAAGGGGTATGCACAGACATATGGCATTGATTATGAAGAAACATTCAGTCCGGTTGCAAGGATGGCAATCGTAAGAGCATTCATTGCTATGGCTGCATCAAAGGGATGGTCTTTACATCAAATGGATGTAAAGAATGCCTTCTTGCAAGGTGATTTAAAAGAAGAGGTCTATATGGAGCAAATACCAAGTCATGTTCATGCTGTTCATCTTGAGTTTGTTTGCAGGTTAAATAAAGCCTTGTATGGCTTGAAGCAAGCACCTAGAGCATGGTCTGACAAGATAGGATAGTATCTTGTCATATTGGCTTTCAGATTTCCAAGGTAGACTCTTCACTTTATGTGAGAAAAACAGAGAAAGGCATTATGCTGCTTGTCATAGCCTATTTCAATTCCTTTGGAGCAGAATGTGAAGTTAAGTGCAGATGCAAGTGAGCTTCTGGAAGACCCTACTATGTACAGATGAATAGTAGGAAATTTGATTTATATGACTATTGCCAAGCTAGATTTGAGCTATGCTATTGGGTCGGTAGGTTAGTTTATGTAGGCTCCAAGGAAACTGCATTTCGATGCGGCTAGATGCATACTGATGTATGTGAAGTCCACATTGCAGTATGGTTTATTTTATGAGACTAGGGTGCTGATTGGGCTAGTAGTATTTCTGACAGACAATCTACAAGTGGATATATGTTCTCTTTTGGGAGTGCTGCAGTCACTTGGAGTAGCAAGAAATAGCCTATAGTTGCCTTGTCGAGCACAGAGGTTGAGTACAAGGGTGCATCAATGGCTGCATGTGAGGTAGCTTGGTTACATAAGATACTTTATGATATGCATCAGTAGTCTACAAATGGGCCAGTTGTCATTTATTGTGACAACATGAGTAGTATACACTTGGCAAATAACTGAGCAGTTTTATCATTTTTTGTGACAACATGAGTAGTATACACTGGGCCAATCTATCATGCTAGAAAAAGCACATTGAGGTGCATTATCACTATGTGCAGGAGAAGGTTCTAGTAGGTTTTATTGATCTAGTTTATGTCAGCACAAAGGATCAGGTAGCTGACATATTCCTGAATGCATTGGGTGCAGAGAAGATGTGCAAGTTCAGAGACCTGCTCGGTATTTCGGATTCTATGATTGTGCATATTTAGGATACAAGTATGCCAAAGGAGGCATGGGATACTTTGGCAAAAATGTATAGCACAAATATGCAAGCCAAGAAAATGCAGCTCAAGCAGGAGCTGCACAATGTGCAGAGAGAAAATATGAGCATCAATGACTACCACATGAAGGTGAATAAAATTGCAGATGCACTTGCTTCCATTGGGTCGCCAAAAGATGATGATTTAGTTTCTGTGACCTTGAATGGTCTAGGAAAGGATTATGCACAATTCCGGACATCCATTGCCGTCCGTGAAAAATTTCCTGACTTTGAGGAGTTGTTTGCTCTTCTAATTTTTAAAGAGCAGAGAAATGGTGGTGCATCTTCTTCAGGAGAAACTTCAAAAGAAGCTGTCTTCTCAAATGTTGGAAGAGATAGAGGTAGAGGTAGAGGAGGCCAATCTGGAGGCCATGGTAGAAATCAGAATATGCAGCAAACTCAAGAAAACCAGTCCTTTGGAGGAGGACATGCTAACTCTAGAGGTAGGGGGAGCCAAAGAGGTCGTGGTGGATGGCAGAGAGGCCAAAATGCAAACAGCAATGTTGAATGCTACTATTGTGGTAAAATGGGTCATATGGCTAAAGATTGCTACAAAAAGTAGAATGACATTATGAAAGGAAAATTGTAGCAAGGTAATTATGCATCTTCTAGTAGACAGGGTGATGACAGAAATGAGCATCTGTTTATGATGCAGCACATTACCAATGTTGTGGCAAGTGCAGAAGAAAGAAATGTTGTGTGGTATGTTGACTCAGGTGCATCAAACCACATGACAGGTCATGCAGAAAGGATGCAAGATGCAAGGAAAATGGAAAGACCAGGATTTGTGGAGACTGGTGATGATACGGCACATCCTATTGTGCAGATTGGTGAAATTTCTTTGTCTATGCAGGATGGGAAAAAGAAATACCTATCTGATGTATTTCATGTCCTGAACATCACCAAGAACCTAGTTTCTATTGGTTAAATGGTTGAGCAGGGCTTGCAGGTCAAATTTAATCCTCATGGATGCTTTGTTGAGGATATGAAAAATAACGGTCGCTTCATAGCAAAAGGAAAGAAGAAGGGCAGGATGTTTACGTTGGATGCGGACATGCCTGAATTGAGTGCAACAATGTTTGCACATGGGACCGGTGTAGTTGTAGATATTGATATATGGCATAAACGCATTGGTCATGTTAATGTACAGTGACTTAAATCAATGCAGGACCAAAATATTGTTGTAGGATTGCCTAAATTCAAGGTTGCAGAAATGCATAAGGTATGTGAAGCCTATCAATTTGGAAAACAGGCAAGGAAACCATTTCCTAGGCATGTTCAAGAGAGTAAGAAGCCATTGGAATTAATCCACTCTGATGTGTGGACTACTAAAGCTGCATCTATTGGAGGCTATCATTATTTTGTCGCTTTTATTGATGACTATAGCAGAAAAGTTTGGGTGTATTTTATGAAAAAGAAAAGTGAAGTGTTTGGGCACTTCAAAGCTTTTAAAGCTATGGTTGAAAAAGAAACAGCTTGCAAATAAAATGCCTAAGATCAGATGGAGGGGGAGAGTACCTCTCAAATGAGTTTGCAAGGTTCCTGCAGGAGCATGGCATAACGCAGCAATATTCATGCAGTCATACCCCACAGCAAAATGGACTTGCAGAAAGGAAAAACAGCCATATTAGAGAGGTATCTCGGGCCATGCTAAATGAAAAAGACCTTCCAGATTATTATTGTACAGATGCATAGTAGGAAGTTTGATTTATATGACTATTACCAGGCCAGATTTGAGCTATGCTGTTGGATTGGTAAGTCAGTTTATGTAGGCTCCAAGGAAACCGCATTTGGATGCGGCTAGACGCATACTCAATTATGTGAAGTCCACATTGCAGTATGGACTATTTTATGAGGCTGGGGTTCAGATACAGTTGCATGGATACACTGATGCTGATTGGGCTGGTAGTATTTCTGATAGATGTTCTACCAGTGGATATGTGTTCTCTTTTAGGAGTGTTGCAGTCACTTGGAGCAGCAAGAAATAGCCTACAGTTGCCTTCTGGAGCACAGAGGCTGAGTACAGGGGTGCAGCAATGGCTGCATGTGAGGTAGCTTGGTTACATAAGCTACTCTATGATATGCATTAGTCTATAGATGGGCCAGTTGTCATTTATTATGATAACATGAGCAGTATACACTTGGCAAATAACCCAGTCTATCATGCTAGAACAAAGCACATTGAGGTGCATTATCACTATGTGCAGGAGAAGGTTTTACTAGGTCTTATTGATCTAGTTTATGTTAGCACAGAGGATCAGGTAGCTGACATATTCACAAAGGCATTGGGCATAGAGAAGCTGCACAAGTTTAGAGACCTGCTTGGTGTGCAGGAATTGGGATTGAGCTCGAGGGGGAGTGTTGAGATATTGAGCTCCACTCGTGATATGCCAGGGTGACCATTGTGCATTTATGTCACCGACTTGTTAGCTACAGATGCGGTTGGTACACCGCCCATGAATAATAGCTGGATGACAGCTATCCTATGTACTCTAGTTCGTGGCTCAGTTAGTATGCCACCTTAGTTAGCTAAGTTTGGTTTGAGACCCACATATAGGGTTCTTGTATTTCTTTGTACTAGAGGTTTCACAACTAAGAAGAGGAAAACTATTTTCAGCCTCCACCTTTGTGTGTATTCCCCCATTTTGTATGTGAGAAAGCCACAAGTGAGACTCCTTTCCTCTCTCCCACTAGCTTTACACTATGCTCATCGAAATTAGCATCACCAATGGTAGGCTCATCCTCATGGGTAATGGCTTGAATTTTTTAATCTCCCGTCTCATGATCATCCTCCTCTCTTTCATCATGATCATCATCACCTCCATGGCCATCCTCCATATGCTCCATATTAGTAAATATATTATACATCACTTTGGAATGTGGCATATGACATGCCACAACTAATTATTATCCACCATTGGTCGGTAGACAACCTATTCAAACACAAATACAAACTTGTTAATTTCCTTGCATTGAAGGTATCAAATATAGATAAGTGAGAATTTTAGAGTAGCTATTCACATTATTGCGGTAGTACTTAGTGTGTCCTTCTTGCTTCTCCAAAACATTGTGGAGTCAATAGTTACAAAGCCACTTTTATGGCTTTTGATTATTACATTAGGGACTCTTTCCACCACGTCCTTAAACTACTTAACATCTAAAACATACACAAGGAAGCATCGAAAGTCAAGCTTAACAATATCTTGGATTATGCCACAATAATCATCCATGGCTCCATTGACTCCCTCAAAGCTAGCAATGATGCAACAACCTTGTGTGTTTCTCTTATCAGCAATATATTAATTCTTTCCAAAAATGTTTACCCTCACACCATATGGCATTGATAGTACACTACACCAAGACAAAGTCAATTGAATAATAAATCCAAATTGTTCAAAACTCCTAACTCATGCAAAACATCCTATATACCTACCTTTTCATGCATCCTCTAGCATACTCCCATTCTTCCATTGTGATATGCATCCCCTTGTCTCTCTTAAGACTCTCTCCATTTTGTCAAGTAGACAATAAACATGGATATCCTTTGGAAGTGCTCTTAGATTCTCAAGATATGGCACATTAGATCCATGCTATGGATGAAAGAGGGACCTTTCTCCTTGTCTTCTTGGATTTGCATCCTAATATCTTGTCATCCTTCCCCTTGAGGCACAATAGATGTCATCCTTAGGTCTTCTTCCTCTTTCCATAGTCATGGAAGAGAGCTATCCACATCAACAAGAAACTCAAAAATATATACAAGTGACATTTGTACCAATCAACCCTCTGCCATGCTACCTTTGGGGCCTACATTTTGCCTCACAAAACCCTTGAAGGTCTTCATGAAGCACTCGAGCAAGAACAACCATTGTGCATGTATAGCGTATCATATAGCAATCTCATCCACCAAATGCACTATGAGATGTCTCAAAGACCTTTTGATGCACCCTAGTCAGCCATCAAAGTTTCCAGAGCTGTAAAGTGCATTAGAGGCTCTTGCATATACTTGGGAGTGATTTCTGAGTGTGGTGGCAAAAAGGATGCATGCAAAGATTATGTTTGAGTACTTTCAGGATGCACAATATGCAGCTTAGATTCAGGGATCTTCACATGAAGGAGATCACACACGTTCTTCGATGCACACCACCATGAACATGTAGAACATGAGTGCCAACTTTTAGAGCAAGAAATGGTGGATGTCACTAAGGATGAAAGAAACGATGAAACACAAGCCTTTAGTGCACAAGAGTTTAAAAAAATAGAAGAAGATCAAGGTCAATCCACTACCCTTGTGGTAGAAGCTCTTAAAGGCAAACCACGACATGAAATGAAAAAGCCTAGTACCATGGTTCCAAGCATTAGAAAAGGGCATCGTCCCTTTGTAAAGAAAGATCATATGGATGGGAAATGGATAAAAGAAGCCAAAGATGAAGAAGACTTAGAACCAAAGCTGAAGATGATCAAGATGAACTCACATCAATCAAAAATCTCAACCTACATCCTAATGAAGCAGTAACAAATGATGATGTGAAATATATCTGGGGTCAATGGATGTGGTTTGTGAATTCCTAATGTGTGGAAGCTACACGTGTATTTATTGATAGCCGAAACCTTGATAAATTCTATAGATTGCAAATATATAAGGCTTTGAGAGATGGAAAGAAACCTGTGGCAAGCAATGTGGTCCTATATCCAATACTTTTTTGTCCAATCAAAAATATTCTTTTGGATCAAATTACATTTACTGGGCCTACACATTTCGAGGAACCCTTCACTCAATTCTATAAAGACACTCCTTAAAATATTCCACATGAATAGGGCCAAGAGGCACAAGGTGAGAATATGTTGAAGGAAGCAAAGAAGGAATTCCTCTTTAATTGCAGATTCTAGCCCATTGATGGTCAACATTGGGCTTATGCTTGTAATCAGATCACCAAAGAAGCAAAGGAGGTCAAAAAACTCACTTCAAAACAATTTGCAAAGATATCTTCATTCCACTATTATCCTCCAACCATCTGTATATTCAAGCATGAGATCAAGTGTTTGATTGAGTCCAAAATACTTAATCATTATGTCCATGGTTTTAGAATTCACCCTAATGGGGACATCAATATTAGTCTCATGCAAAAGGTGGTGCTGAAGGGTCACCTCCCATTGGCTCATCCAATTGTAAGACTATGTGGTGGACACTTGGCGGCTTGAGCTTCATGGTGACTCTAAGATCTTTCTAGCTCCTACTTATGTGAATGGGCATGCTCATCTTTCTCTCTCTCGGTGCCGCCGACCTACTTGTGGGTAGCTCTCATATGAGAGTCGATTAGTACATAGTTACTAAGACATCGCTTAGCTTTATGTTTTTGAGTTAGTAGTCAAGGGCTTTGTGCTTGATAGATGCAGCTGCTCTATCTAGTTGTTTATCTTGTAAAACATAAAAAATACACAGTAGTGGGGAGGTGATTATGAGTCGAAGTTGTCCCTTCAATTTTCTCAATATAGAGGTCCTTTTGTGTGATATTTTAGCTTTGATGTTCTAAGATCTATTGCGCATCTTTCTATTTCATAAATGTTGTCAATATTGCATGCATATTTGAGTGGTGAGACTCTATTAACCATCAGTGGTATCAAAGTAGCATTGAGAGGAGATCGGGAGCATAAAAGTTGAGCGTTTATGTCCAGAATAATTCTGCACAGTCAATCAAGAGCTCGACCATTACCAGTTGTGCCTAGGGAGTTGAGGAGACCAAGGAGAAAGCAAAGTTCAACTAGAAGACGTTCTCCATTGATTCTATTAGCAGAGGCATGCTTTCTCAAAATTTTGAATCAATAGTTATGGATTCATTTAAGAATGAGAAGAATGGTGGGGTACTTGTTATGTTCAATAGAAAGAACTTTCCTTCATGGGAGTTGGTGACCTGATTATTGTTCATGTAGAAAGGCCTTTGGAGCATTGTTGTTATGATAGATAAAAGACCGAAGGAATGATCACATGATGCTGAAAGAATTCCAGTGTGGGAGACAAAGAATGAGAAGGCCATCGGATATATGGGTAGAGCTCTTGGGTACAAATATTTCCACCATCTTGATGCAAAGTTGACGACATAGAATTGGCAAATCTGCACTCAAAGACAAACCTAAAACAAGATTTGCTTGATCTACAGATGGAGGAAACTAAGTCTCTTGGAGTCTTCCTTAATCGCATGCAAGATTTATTGTGTCAGCTCAATGAGTTGGGAGCTAAATTTGAGGATGAAGACAAGAAGGCAATCTTACTAAAGAGTCTGCCAATGGAGCAATTCGGTGAGATATTACGCCTAGATGACACTATGGATTTTCTAGATTGCATAGGTTTGCTTCTAAGTGAGGAGAAAAGATCAATTTCACTTATCTATGATACAAGAGCTTATGCAATCTCCAACAAAAAGAAAGGACGTGATACAAGCAAGTGTTCGTATTGTGGAAGAGATAGTCAGTACTGCTATACAAAAAGGCATGATGAGATCATGAAACTAGATAAAGAAAAAGAGAAACATTACTACACATGGATCCTATTGCAATGCTTAAGTATCGACGTTTAGCATGCATAGGGCATAATTGTTAGTATTGGAAGTAGGGTTCCTTAAGGGTCGCTATATAGCGACTTTAGTAAAACATCGCTATACGACTTTTATCAGATTGGTAATGGTCGTTATATAGCAACACTGAAATAGTTTTCTATAGCGACGTTTTACAGAGAGTTTCTTTCCCATATCGACCTTAAAAGATAGCTTTTTCCAATGACAATTTTTTTAAAATTTTCATACATGTTTGATCTTTTGAGAGAATAAAAGTACGAGAGCATGTACATCAAGCCTTTGAAGCTCATATATTCATGTCCAAGTTTGAGATGAAAAAAATCAATGAAGAGCATTTACATCAATGGTTTTCATCCCAAGCCATGTCTAATGTGCCAAACAAGTATATCTCTAGCTCTATATCGAGTTGATCTCCTATATCATCATCGTACTCTAGCATCGTACGTTCACCTAAGAGTACTTGATCATCTTCTTCAATAAAGTGTGGTGATTCTTGATGATCATCATCTTCTTCCTCAATATCGTGATCTCCATCTTCCTCCCGTACGATGTCATTATGTGCATCTTTCTCTTGGCTCATACTGTGATCTTCATCTTCTTTGACAGATTCATCTGGATCAATTGGATCCGGCATTGGTAGTTGTATCTCCATATCCACATCTCTTTATCTTAAAAAATTTGCTTACTTTGTGATGCAACTTGGATCATGTACCACCATCTTGGATCAGAACGATCCGGATGAAAAACCACCTATATTAAAGATGGGTGCCAAATGCCATCAATTGTATATATGAAATTATGCTTAAGTACATGTATCAATGGATCTTTAAAAACAAAAGCTTCAATTAATTAAATCATTAGTATGCACCTGCTCACAGTGCTTGGGAAGAACAAAAGCATCACTTTCATCAGTCCAAAGTTTGGTGGTCTATTGCAAAAAAAACGCTATTGTCTTTTCTCACTCTTGAAAACAGCTTTCCTCTTCTTAGTTGTGAAAGCCAAAAGGAATCTAGTACAAAGAAATAGAAGAACCCTATATGTGGGTCTCAAACCAAACTCAACTAACTAAGGTGGCATACTAACTGAGCCACGAATTAAGGATAGCTGTCATCCAGCTATTATTCATGGGCAGTGTACCAACCGCATCTGCAGCTAACAAGTCGGTGACATAAATGCACAATGGTCACCCTGGCATATCACGAGTGGAGATCGATATCTCAACACTCCCCCTCGAGCTCAATCCCAATTCCTGCATACCAAGCAAGTCTCTAAACTTGTGCAACTTCTCTACGCCCAATGCCTTCACGAATATGTCAGCTACCTAATCCTCTGTGCTGACATAAACTAGATCAATAAGACCTAGTAAAACCTTCTCACGCACATAATGATAATGCACCTCAATGTGCTTTGTTCTAGCATGATAGACTTGGTTATTTGCCAAGTGTATACTGCTCATGTTGTCACAATAAATGAAAACTGGCCCATCTGTAGACTGATGCATATCATAAAGTAGCTTATGCAACTAAGCTACCTCACATGCAGCCATTGCTGCACCCCTGTACTCAGCCTCTATGCTCGACAAGGTAACTATAGGCTATTTCTTGCTGCTCCAAGTGACTGCAGCACTCCCAAAACAGAACACATATCCACTAGTAGATCGTCTATTAGAAATACTACCAGCCCAATCAACATTAGTCTATCCATGCAAATGTATCTGAACCCCAGTCTCATAAAACAGTCCATACTGCAATGTGGACTTCACATACCTGAGTATGCGTCTAGCCGCATCCAAATGCGGTTTCCTTAGAGCCTGCATAAACTGACTTACCAATCCAACAAGATAGCTCAAATTTGGCGTGGTAATAGTCATATAAATCAAACTTCCTACTATGTGTCTATACATAGTAGGGTCTTCCAGAAGCTTACCTGCATCTGTGTTCAGCTTCACAATCTGCTCCAAAGAAACTGAAATAGGTTTATAGCATGTCATCCCATATTTGGATAGCATGTCTGATCCATACTTCCTCTGCAAGAGCCGTATCCCACTTGGTGATCTAATCACCTCAATGTACAAGAAATAACGTAACTCTCCCAAATCCTTCATCTCAAACTTCTGCTTCAATAGCATTTTCACATGAAGGATATTTTCATCACTATCACCTATGATGATCAAATCATCAACATAAATGACAAGCAACATAATACCCTTCTCTGTTTTTCTCACATAAAGTGAGAAATCTACCTTGGAAATCTGAAAGCCAATAGTGACAAGATATTATCCTATCTTGTCAGACCATGCTCTAGGTGCTTGCTTCAAGCCATACAAGGCTTTCTTCAACCTGCAAACAAACTCAGGATGAACAGCATGAACATAACCTGGCGGCTGCACCATAAAGACCTCTTCTTGCAAATCACCATGCAAGAAGGAATTCTTTACATCCATCTGATGTAAAGACCATCCCTTTGATGTAGCCATAGCAATGACTGCTCTTACGGTTGCCATCCTTGCAACCGGACTAAATGTTTCTTCATAATCAATGCCATTTGTCTGTGCATCCCCCTTGACAACTAATCTTGCCTTGTATCTGTTCACAGAACCATCTGCATTGTGCTTCATCTTATAAACCTACTTACAGCCAATTGCATTCTTTTCTTTAGGCAAAGGCACCAATTCCCATGTAGCATTTTCTTCCAAGGCATCCATTTCTTCATCCATGGCTTTCTCCCATTTTTCTTTTCCCATGGCTTGCTCAAAAGAAGTGGGTTCTAGTTCCTGTATCACTTTGACCATATAGGCATAGTGAATGGCTATAAATCCATCATATTTCAGCCTATCCATAGGATACCTAGCTCTGGTAGACCTGCGCAAAATAGGCTCACTTCTAGATGCTCTCAAAACATCCCTAGTCTTCCTTACTCCAGGTTTAACAATAGAAGGAATACCCAACTCATCATCAATGCTCTGTTCTGAACCAGATTCACCATCCACATAAGAGTGACCTGCATTCACATCAAACATGGGCTGATCTACCTTCTCTTTTCCTTTTCGTGATACCTACATACCACTACATGCGTTGCTTTGAGGAGATTCTCCTGATCTCAATCTACTTGTCCATGGCGAAGTATGTGAACCAATGCTAGAGGACACTGCAGGTCCACTAATATTTTGTGATTGCTGCTGTAAATTCTGTGCAGCATTACCATTTTGTGCATCTACATCATCAATCACATTTACGGGTTTATACCAGCTGCTCATCTCATCAAAAACAACATCTCTGCTCACTGTAAACTTACGAGTAGAAGGGTTATAGCATCTATACCCTTTCTGCTACAGAGAATAACCAATAAATATGCACTTCTCAACTTTTGGATCCAACTTAGACCTCAACTCATCTGGCACATGAATATAGGCAATGCAACCAAAAATTTTCAAATGAGAAATATCTGGTTTCCTACCAGTATGCATCTCCTCTAGCGTCATGCCATGTATTGCTACAGTGGGAGTCTTGTTCATTATGTAAACTGCTGTAGCAACTGCTTTAGCCCGATAATAATCTGGTAGGTCTTTTTCATTTAGTAGGGCCAAGATACCTCTCCAATATGCCTGTTTTTCCTTTCTCCAAGTCCATTTTGCTGTGGGGTATGACTGCATGAATATTGCTTTATGCCATGCTCCTGTAGAAACCTTGCAAACTCATTTGAGAGGTACTCTCCCCCTCCATCTGACCTTAAGCATTTTATTTGCAGGCCTGTTTCTTTTTCAACCATAGCTTTAAAAGCTTTGAAATGCCCAAACACTTCACTTTTCTTTCTCATAAAATACACCCAAACTTTTCTACTGTAGTCATCAATAAAAGTGGCAAAATAATGACAGCCTCCAATAGATGCAGCTTTAGTAGTCCACACATCAGAGTGCATTAATTCCAATGGCTTCTTACTCTCTTGAACATGTCTAGGAAATGGTTTCCTTGCCTGTTTTCCAAATTGACAGGCTTCACATACCTTATGCATTTCTGCAACCTTGAATTTAGGCAATCCTACAACAATATTTTGGGCCTGCATTGATTTAAGTCGCTGTACATTAACATGACCAATGCGTTTATGCCATATATCAATATCTGCAACTACACCAGTCCCATGTGCAAACATTCTTCCACGAATTTAGGCATGTCCACATCCAACGTAAACATCTTGCCCTTCTTCTTTCCTTTTGCTATCAAGTGATTGTTATTTTTCATATCCTCAACAAAGCATCCATGAGGATTAAATCTGACCTGCAAGCCCTGCTCAACCATTTGATAAAAAAAAACCAAGTTCTTGGTGATATTTGGGACATGAAATACATCAGACAGGTATTTATTTTTCCCATCCTACATAGACAAAGGAATTTTACCAATCTTCACAATAGGATGTGCAGTATCATAACCAGTCTCCACAAATCCTGGTCTTTCCATTTTCCTTGCATCCTGCATCCATTCTGCATGACTTGTCATGTGGTTTGATGCACTTGAGTCAACATACCACACATCATTGCTTTCTTTTGCACTTGTCACAGAATTGGTCATGTGCTGCACCATAAATAGATGCTCATTTTTGTCATCACCCTGTCTACTAGAAGATGCATAATTCCCTTACTGCAATTTTCCATTCATGATGTCATTCTGCTTTTTATAGTAGTCTTTAGCCATATCACCCATTTTACCATAGTAGTAGCATTCAACATTGCTGTTTGCATTTAGTCCTCTCTGCCATCCACCACGACCTCTTTGGCTCCCCCTGCCTTTAGAGTTACCATGTCCTGCTCCATAGGACTGGTTTTCTTAAGTTTGCTGCATATTCTGATTTCTACCACGGCCTCCAGATTGTCCTACTCTACCTTTACCTCTACCTCTTCTAGCATTTGAGTAGAAGACATTTTCTTTTGAAGTTCCTCCTGAAGAAGATGCACCACCATTTCTCTGCTTTGCAGAAATTAGAAGAGCAACAACTCCTCAAAATTAAGAAATTTTTCACGGACGGCAATGGATGTCCGGAACTGTGCATAATCCTTTCCTAGACACTCAAGGTCAAATCATCCCTCAGAAGACTCCAAACAGCAGCAAATTTCCCTCGAACTTGATGCTTGCTCCTGCAGACAAAAACTAATTGATCATCTTCCACTGGCGACCCAATGGATGTTGAGATATCGAGCTCCACTCGTGATATGCCAGGGTGACCGTTGTGCATTTATGTCACCAACTTGTTAGCTACAGATGCGGTTGGTACACCGCCCATGAATAATAGTTGGATGACAGCTATCCTTATGTACTCTAGTTTGTGGCTCAGTTAGTATGCCACCTTAGTTAGCTGAGTTTGGTTTGAGACCCACATATAGGGTTCTCCTATTTCTTTATACTTGAGTTCTTTTGGCTTTCACAACTAAGAAGAGGAAAACTATTTTCAGCCTCCACCTTTGTGTGTATTCCCCCATTGTGTATGTGAGAAAGCCGCAAGTGAGACTCCTTCCTTCTCTCCCACTATCTTCACATGGTATCAGAGCCTGGTTTGTGGTAAGGAGCTCAAGAAAGCAAACCAAGTTCATAGTGTCTTGGTAAGAGGACCAATGTTGCTTTCCTTTTTCGAGTTTGGGAGAAAATCTCTGTAGGTAGCATAGCCAGAAGTGCAAGAGTGCACTGTCTCAGATTGAGACGCCCTTAGCAATGTGGCGAGAGGGCAGTATATGCTGCGGGTGTGGGTGAAGCCCTTAGTGACTTTATTTTTCTAATTCGAGGCCATTTCGAGGCCCGTTTTGAAGGTGGAAGTTCTTCGCAGGCACTCAGAAAAAGACCCTGTTTTTGCTGTGCAACCACTTCTGCAGGTCGGTGAAAAGTTGCCACAGAAATTGCATCGTATGCCTGTGCGTAGAGATATTGGGAGTTGCAGAATCATCCTTGTTGCCTGTTGATGCAAAATCGTCATTAGGAAGTGACTGTGTGGTCAAATGCCACTTTTGTTAGTTTTGTAGATCTGCCCATGTGAGGCAAAAGCTGTGTTTTTTGCGGTGACAGAATATTTTGTAGTGTTCTGTAATGGCGTCTGATTCTCTTTCACAGATTGTCACTGAAAAGCTTGACAAGAACAACTTCCAGGCATGGAAGTTTAGAATGACGAATTTCCTTATGGGATTTAAGGCTATTGGGAATTCATTACAGGAAATGAAGAAGAACCAGTTCTTCCTAATGTTCCCAATCAATAGGAAATGCAAGCATTTAAAGGATGGCATGAGAGAGCCAGAAAAGTTATGTACTGGCTTTCTATCAGTATTTCGGATTCTATGATTCTGCATATTCAGGATGCAAGTATGCTAAAGGAGGCATGGGATACTTTGGCAAAAATGTACAGCACAAATACGCAAGCCAGGAAAATGTAGCTCAAGCAGGAGTCGCACAATGTGCAGAGAGAAAATATGAGCATCAATGACTACCACATGAAGGTGAAGAAAATTGCAGATGCACTTGCTTCCATTGGGTCGCCAGTGGAAGATGATGATCTAGTTTCTGTGACCTTGAATGGTCTAGGAAAGGATTATGCACAGTTCCAGACATCCATTGCCATCCATGAAAAATTTCCTAATTTTGAGGAGTTGTTTGCTCTTCTAATTTCTGAAGAGCAAAGAAATGGTGGTGCATCTTCTTCAGGAGGAACTTCAAAAGAAACTGTCTTCTACTCAAATGCTGGAAGAGGTAGAGGCAGAGGTAGAGGAGGCTGATCTAGAGGCCATGGTAGAAATTAGAATATGCAGCAAACTTAAGAAAACCAGTCCTTTGGAGGAGGACGTGGTAACTCTAGAGGCAGCGGGAGCCAAAGAGGTCGTGGTGGATTGCAGAGAGGCCAAAATTCAAACAGCAATGTTGAATGCTACTATTGTGGTAAAATGGGTCATATGGCTAAAGACTACTACAAAAAGTAGAATGACATTATGAATGGAAAATTGCAGCAAGGCAATTATGCATCTTCTAGTAGACAGGGTGATGACAAAAATGAGCATTTGTTTATGGTGCAGCACATGACCAATTCTATGACAAGTGCAGAAGAAAGAAATGATGTGTGGTATGTTGACTCAGGTGCGTCAAACCACATGACAGGTCATGCAGAATGGATGCAGGATGCAAGGAAAATGAAAAGACCAGAATTTATGGAGACTGGTGATGATACTGCACATCCTATTGTGCAGATTGGTAGAATTCCTTTGTCTATGCAGGATGGGAAAAAGAAATACCTGTCTGATGTATTTCATGTCCCGAACATCACTAAGAACCTGGTTTCTATTGGTCAAATTGTTGAGCAGGGCTTGCAGGTCAGATTTAATCCTCATGGATGCTTTTTTGAGGATATGAAAAATAACGGTCGCTTGATAGCAAAAGCAAAGAGCAGATATTGATATCTGGCATAAACGCATTGGTCATGTTAATGTACAGTGACTTAAATCAATGCAGGTCTAAAATATTGTTGTAGGATTGCCTAAATTCAAGGTTGCAGAAATGCATAAGGTATGTGAAGCCTGTCAATTTGGAAAACAGGCAAGGAAACCATTTCCTAGGCATGTTCGAGAGAGTAAGAAGCCATTGGAATTAATCCACTCTGATGTGTGGACTATTAAAGCTGCATCTATTGGAAGCTGTCATTATTTTGTCACTTTTATTGATGACTATAGCAGAAAAGTTTGGGTGTATTTTATGAAAAAGAAAAGTGAAGTCTTTGGGCATTTCAAAGCCTTTAAAGCTATGGTTGAAAAAGAAACAGGCCTGCAAATAAAATGCCTAAGGTCAAATGGAGGGGGAGATTACCTCTCAAATGAGTTTGCAAGGTTCCTGCAGGAGCATGGCATAAAGCAGCAATATTCATGCAGTCATACCCCACAGCAAAATGGACTTGCAAAAGGGAAAAACAAGCATATTGGAGAGGTATCTCGGGCCATGCTAAATGAAAAAGACCTACCAGATTATTATTGGGTAGAAGTAGTTGCTACAGCAGTTTACATATTGAACAGGACTCCCACTATAGCAATACATGGCATGACACCAGAGGAGATGTATAGTGGTAGGAAACTAGATATTTCTCATTTGAAAATTTTTGTTTGCATTGCCTATATTCATGTGCCAAATGAGTTGAGCAAAAGCTAAGAAGTGCATCTTTATTGGTTATTCTCTGCAGCAGAAAGGGTAAAGATGTTATAACCCTTCTACTCGTAAGTCTACAGTGAGCAGAGATGTTTTTTCTAATGAGATGAGCAGCTGGTATAAACCAATAAATGTGATTGATGATGTAGATGCACAAAATGGTAATGCTGCATAGAATTCATAGCAGCAATCACAAAATATTAGTGGACCTGTAGTGTCCTCTAGCAGTGGTTCACATACTTTGCCATGGATAGGCAGATTGAGATCAGGAGAATCTCCTCAAAGCAATGCAAATAGTGGTATTTCGGTATCACGAAAAGGAAAAGAGAAGGAAGATCAGCCCATGTTTGATGTGAATGCAGGTCACTTTTATGTGGATGGTGAATCCAGTGGCTCAGAACAGAGCATCGATGATGAGTTAGGTATTCCTTCTGTTATTACACCTAGAGTAAAAAGACCAGGGATGTTTTGAGAGCACCTGGAAGTGAGCCTATTTTTGCGCAAGTCTACCAAAGCTAGATACCCTGTGGATAGGCCTCGGATAGGCTGAAATATGATGGATTTACAGCCATTCACTATGCCTATATGGTCAAAGTGATACAGGAACCAGAACCCATTTCTATTGAGCAAGCCATGGGAAAAGAAAAATGGGAGAAAGCATGGATGAAGAATTGGATGCTTTGGAAGCAAATGCTACATGGGAATTGGTGTCTTTGCCTAAAGACAAGAATGCAATTGGCTGTAAGTGGGTTTATAAGGTGAAGCACAATGCAGGTGGTTCTGTGAATAGATACAAGGCAAGATTAGTTGTCAAGGGGTATGCACAGAGATATGGCATTGATTATGAGGAAACATTCAGTCCAGTTGCAAGGATGGCAATCGTAAGAGCAGTCATTGCTATGGCTGCATCAAAGGGATGGTCTTTACATCAGATGGATGTAAAGAATGCCTTCTTGCATGGTGATTTGCAAGAAGAGGTCTTTATGGAGCTGCCACCAGGTTATGTTCATGCTATTCATCTTGAGTTTGTTTGCAGGTTGAAGAAAGCCTTGTATGGCTTGAAGCAAGCACCTAGAGCATGGTCTGACAAGATAGGATAGTATCTTGTCACTATTGGCTTTCAGATTTCCAAGGCAGATTTCTCACTTTATGTGAGAAAAATAGAGAAAGGTATTATGCTGCTTGTCATTTATGTTGATGATTTGATCATCACAGGTGATAGTGATGAAGATATCCTTCATGTGAAAATGTTATTGAAGCAGAAGTTTAAGATGAAGGATTTGGGAGAGCTGTGTTATTTCTTGGGCATTGAGGTGATTAGATCACCAAGTGGGATACAGCTCTTGCAGAGGCAGTATGGATTGGACATGCTGTCCAAATATGGGATGACAGGCTGTAAGCCTATTTCACTTCCTTTGGAGCAGAATGTGAAGCTGAGCGCAGATGCAGGTGAGCTTCTGGAAGACCCTACTATGTACAGACGCATAGTAGGAAGTTTGATTTATATGACTATTACCAGGCCAGATTTGAGCTATGTTGTTGGATTGGTAAGTCAATTTATGCAGGCTCCAAGAAAACCGCATTTGGATGCAGCTAGATGCATACTTAGGTATGTGAAGTCCACATTGCAGTATGGACTATTTTATGAGGCTAGGGTTTAGATACAGTTGCATGGATACAGTGATGCTGATTAGGCTGGTAGTATTTCTGATAGACGATCTACCAGTGGATATGTGTTCTCTTTTGGAAGTACTGTAGTCACTTGGAGCAACAAGAAATAGCCTACAGTTGCCTTGTCGAGCACAGAGGCTGAGTACAGGGGTGCAGCAATGGCTACATGTGAGGTAGCTTGGTTGCATAAGCTACTTTAGATATGCATCAGTCTACAGATGGGCCAGTTGTCATTTATTCTGACAACATGAGCAGTATACACTTGGCAAATAACCAAGTCTATCATGCTAGAACAAAGCACATTGAGGTGCATTATCACTCTGTGCGGGAGAAGGTTTTATTAGGTCTTATTGATCTAGTTTATGTCAGCACAGAGGATCAGGTAGCTGACATATTCACGAAGGCATTGGGCACAAAGAAGTTGCGCAAGTTCAGAGAATTGGGATTGAGCTCGAGGGGGAGTGTTGAGATATCGAGCTCCACTCGTGATATGCCAAGGTGACCGTTGTGCATTTATGTCATTGACTTGTTAGCCCATGAATAATAGCCAGATGACTACTATTCTTATGTACTCTAGTTCATGGCTCAGTTAGTATGCCACCTTAGTTAGCTAAGTTTGGTTGGAGACCCACATATAGGGTTCTCCTATTTCTTTGTACTTGAGTCCTTTTGGCTTTCACAACTAAGAAGAGGAAAACTATTTTCAGCCTCCACCTTTGTGTGTATTCCCCCATTGTGTATGTGAGAAAGCTGCAAGTGAGATCCTTCCTTCTCTCCCTCTATCTTCACAATGGAAGCAAGTGCATCTGCAATTTTCTTCGCCTTCATATGGTAGTCATTGATGCTCATATTTTCTCTTTGCACATTGTGTAACTCCTACCTGAGCTGCATTTTCCTGGCTTGCGTATTTGTGCTGTACATTTTTGCCAAAGTATCCCATGCCTCCTTTGGTGTACTTGCATCTTGAATATGCACAATCATAGAATCTGAAATACTGATAGACAGCTAGTACATAACTTTTCTGGCTCTCTCATGCCATCCTTTAAATGCATGCATTTCCTGTTGATTGGGAACATTAGGAAGAATTGGTTCTTCTTCATTTCCTATAATGAACTCCCAATAGCCTTTTCCCATAAGGAAATTTGTCATTCTAACTTCCATGCTTGGAAGTTGTTCTTATCAAGCTTTTCAGTGACAATCTATGAAAGAGAATCAGATGCCATTACAGAACACTGTAAAATATTCTGTCACTGTACAACACACAGCTTCTGCCTCACAAGGGCAAATCTTCAAAACTCACAAAAGTGGTATTTGACCACACAGTCACTTCCTAGTGACGATTTTGCATCAACAGGCAATAAGGATGATCCTGTAACTCCCAATATCTCTGTGCATAGGCATACGATGCAATTTCTATGGCAACTTTTCACCGACCTGCAGAGCAATGGTTGCACAGCAAAAACAGTGCCTTTTTCTCAATGCTTGCGAAGAACTTCCGCCTCCAAAACGGGCCCCAAAATGGCCTCGAATCAGAAAAATAAAGTCACTAAGGGTTTGCCCTCACCTGCAACATATATTGCCCTCTTGCCACACTACGAAGGGCATTTCAATCGGAGACAATGCACTCTTGCACTTTTCGGCTATGCTCCCTATAGAGATTTGCTCTCCGAAAGCAACACTGGTCCTCTTACCAGGACACCGCGAACTTGGGTTGCTTTCTTGAGCTACTTACCATGAATCAGGCTTTGATACCATGTGAAGATAGTGGGAGAGAAGGAAGGAGTCTCATTTGCAGCTTTCTCACATACACAATGGGGGAATACACACAAAGATGGAGGCTAAAAACAGTTTTCCTCTTCTTAGTTGTGAAAGCCAAAAGAACTCTAGTACAAAGAAATAGAAGAACCCTATATGTGGGTCTCAAACCAAACTCAACTAACTAAGGTGGCATACTAACTTAGCCACAAACTAGAGTACATAAGGATAGCTGTCATCTAGCTATTATTCATGGGCGGTGTACCAACTGCATCTGCAGCTAACAAGTCGGTGACATAAATGCACAATGATCACCGTGGCATATCACGAGTGGAGCTCGATATCTCAATAGCATGGGGACCGTTGTAAATAGTTCTAAACGATTTTACATCAAGAATGAAAATACTAAATTGTCTGAAATCAACTTCATAGATTTTGCATATGGTTTCACAATAATCCAACTATGAGGAGAGAAGATTGGTATCTGAAGCACTTACTCGGCTATCTTGTGTGAAGTTAGCCATGACTCCACAATCATACGTGACTCTCTTTGAATCGATGCGTTCCATGCAAAATGTCATCCATATGACCATAATGCATTGTACTTTTTGTACTGTAAAAGAGCATCATTAAAACAATGAAGATGCATCTATTTTATAGCATATATTGCCACAAATAATTACTTAATTACATCAAGAGGTAAGAAACTTACATGCATCATACATCTAGATGATAACTTTCGCTCGCACTTGTTTATTATCTCTCCATCACGTTCGGCTTTACGTAGAGACAGTTGTAGCCAATCAAGTAACACGTGAGTGGGGAGAAGAGCCAGATCTCGTGGATATGGTTGCAATCACCTGTACATTACTCTGAATCTCGTCCTTTCATTTATTATTTGTGCTTTGGCTACTTCATATCTCTCAATCCACTTTTGCATCTCCTTGCTATTAAGGATACAAAACTTATTGAATTTCTCCATTTGCTCTTCACTCATATTTCTTTCAATCCCTTTTCCTTGGGGAACCTCGCCAACGATGCGATCATCATCCTTGTGATGCCAAGCTTGTAGCATATTGGGATCCGTGGATGCAAGAAAATATATACTAATGACTCTTGCACAAGCCATCCCTCTGCCATGCTTGCTTCTGGTCTTGCTCTGTCTTACAAATCCCTTCAAAGTTTTCATAAACTACTCAAGAAAAAACATCCACCGACTATGAGTGGTACTTGCAATGGCCACCTCATCAACTATGTGCACAAGCAAGTGTACTCGAGTTGTCATAATGCTCGAGGGAAAGTGCTTCTCAAGCAAGCATAGGGATTCAATGGATTCCACCCTAGCCTTCTCGATGCTCAATATGGAGATCTCTTTTTGAGATATCCACCTATTTCACATGCCCATGTAAGATATTTTCATAATCAGTCTACCGATTATTCAGCTTAAATTGAAGAAAATGCAATCAATGTGATTTGATAGTAAGCATACCTCACAATACCACTGATCTTGAATATAGCATTTCTAACATCTTGTAAGCACCCTTTTATTGTAGTTGGGAGGATGAACTATCAAAGCAACAAAGAAGTCATGTCAACAATATAACATAATCATAATTACGCTAATGCATCACGATTATCGGTACACTAATCCTACAGCTTAGAATACCTATAAGACCTTGTGCTAATCATGGGACTTGAGCCCACTAAGCTTATTGTCCTTTGAAAATGCTCTTTTCAAGCAATGCATGTACCCTGTGGTTGTTTGAAAAGAGGCAATGTCTGCCTTGACTGCTACCTCCTCCCTCGTAGAGAGGATCCACGTTGCTTTTCGGAGGATAACTTTTCCTGAAGCATGCACTTGGGACCACAAACAAGACATCCTATTCATAGCACACAAGTCTTCTCACACTCCTCTTGAGTCTTTGGAACCAGCCAAGTGTGCCCAAATAGTAGCCCCCACATTCTTGAAGATATGCATGGGATCCAAGAGATGATTGATTTGTAACTGACCCCAATAATGAAGCTCGTGAAAGATCGATAGCCTCTTCATACCAAAAGGAGGTTCCTCTCCATTCGCCCTCCAATCCTGAATCCAGTCACTTGCCTTCAAATATGATGGTGGTGGATCAAGTTGACCTCCATGCGTGAGATGGTCGAGTGGAAGGTATCAAGCATGACCTTCATAACAGTTTTCCTCATATGTTTGGAGTATTGTGCAAGCAATTTCAAACCCGGTCCACAAACAAGAGAAGCATGGTGCCCACATGTAACAAGCCCTACATGCATGCATGAATGTATTAGTATAAGACATGCATGTGAAAGAGTCATAAAAGCATAATCCTATATTATACATGTAAAGACACAACCACGTACCTACGCACTCTCCATATCCTGGGTAGTCATGCATGGTCCACATCAAGATACCCCTGACCAAAATATCATTGGTATGTCTAGGAGCTCTGGAAATATCAAAGACCTACACTCCTCTCCATAAGATCTATAACTCCTCTATCAAAGGTGCCATGTACACGTTCATATTTTTGGCCTTGTACTTCCTTGGCACAAGTAGTGCAAGCATGAGGTGTCCCTTCTTTATTGTTAGCCATGGTGGGATATTGTAATTCGCCAAGACTATGGGCCATGTCGACCAAGATGTCGAGTGTAACCCAAAAGGATTTACTCCATCCATAGCAAGCCCAAGATGTAAGTTGCATGGCTCCCTCACAAAGTCCGGCTATGTGCTTCCAAGGTGCACAATCTACGAGAATCCTCAATGTGTCATCAGTGGACCGATGAGATGCATGCCATGTCATCATCTCTGCTATGGATTTGCATCGGAACATGTGCTATATTCCTGCAATGATGGGAAAGTGTCTCAAGACCTTTACCGGTATCTACTCACCCTGCAAGTCATCTCTATATCATTGTTCCCCACACTTCGGACAACTAGCCAAATCTCCATGCTCACGAAGAAAGAGAATACAATCATTACAGCAAGCATGGATGTTATCATAATCCATACCGACTGTTGTTAGCATCTTCTTCACTTCATCTCTTGATGCAAGCATGGTATATGGTGGAGGCAACATCTTCTGGAGCAACCTATCACAATTCAAACATACATAGGCTTCGAATAATGATGATTCGGTACACTAATCCTATAGCTTAGAATCCTTGTAAGATATTGAGCAAGCTTAGAATCTTATAACCTAACATTGAGCAAAGATTTACAGACTTCTGCATTCTTTGAATTAGAATGACAAAAGTCTGTATCTGTTTTCTCAATAGTAGGCTATTGAACCTTCATGTGGGAGGAAAGAGAGGAGAAAAAGGAGAAAAGAGAGGAGATAAGAGAGAAAAAGAGAGAAAGAGAAAAGAGAAAAAGTGGGGATAAAAGAGAGAAAAAGTGGGGATACAAAGGCTTTGAATAATGATGATTCTCAAACATACATGATGATTCTCAAAACAAACAATATCCAAATAATGAGTCAAATTAATGTAGGAGCTAACCTCATTAAGGCCGCTCTCTCTACATGTGTGTGTGTGTGTGTGTGTGCCACTCTCTACTAGCCCACACATAGATAAACTCTCTCTCTCTCTCTCTCTCTCTCTCTCTCTCTCTCTCTCCCACTGCTGTGTGTGTGTGTGTTGTTATGGATAAATTTGACCAAAGTAAAAGGCATAAATATGTGTGTGTGCTTGTATGTATGGCAATAGTATAATAAAATATGGTGTGCATAAGGCCCAGGGTTGAGGTGGCAGGGCATGACCATGTGCCACCCTTCCATGTAAGAGGACCCATAAGGTGTGTTGTACATAATCCATGGTAGTAATAATATAAAATGATAAGGTGGCATGGGTCCTCCATGCACCACCCCTCCACCTAGGGGGTCCCATGCCTGCATTTAGTGAGATATGGCCCAAGCACCATGGGAGAAGTAATATAAAATAGGTGGAGATGGATATTATATTGGATTATTCCCTCCATGTAGGATAGGCCCATGTGTGGGGGTGTAGAATATCCAAGAATGCAAGTTAAATAATGGGAAAGTAGGATGAGTGGCAAGATTCCTTGTGCCAACCCTCCACTTGTCCTCATAGATGTTTGAACATATTATAAAATTGGGAAGGGACCAAGGGAGTATCTTAGACTTGGGATATGGGGGTTAATGTATGTGGAAAAATGAGGCAAAGGGTTGTTGCACACAATTGAGAGTGTGTAACCACCTAGCCCACATGGGACACTCTTTCACACACACCATGCATGTGGGAGGATGCATTTATTGGGAGAGACACCCTCTCTTGGCTATAAAAGGAGGGGGCTATTCCTTGATGGGACCCGCTCATTCTTGTAAAGCCACCTAGCTAGTACTCTGATTTCCTCCCCCCCTCCTTCCTCTTAAATAAAGCATGATTCTCTTTCCTTGATGTCTCCATCTCTATATTCGACCTCCCATCATGTACATGCTCCTCTTTCCCCTTTCCTTCCCCCTTGTGCCATAGTCCCCCTCTTCATTCCCACCCCTCTTAATATTTTTTTCCCCACCTATGTTAGCGCTTCTTCCCTCACGTTCCCTTTTCCTCCATGGCCCTCAGGTGTCACCATGCCTAGCGTCTAGCCTCATGCATTGAATTCTTTTCTAGTTAATAAAACTGGTATGGCTATTGGGACCGAAATCTCCACGGCTAGTGGTGTAAAATTTGTTACTCCTACGGCTAGGTGTAGTTCTGTAGCACTTCTGTGTGCAGTTCTTTGCTTCTGTGCTTGTAGTTCTCCGTCTCTGTGGCTGTAGAACTTCTCAATTTTTTGCCTTCAGCCTACAGTTCCTGTGCATCTTCTAGGTTCCCGTGCAGCACCATGCATCTTTTGGTCGATCGCACCTACAAAACCGCTCATGCACATCTACAAAACCCGCATGCCTCCTGGTTGCAGCTAGTGCATCTATGCGTTGTGGACAGATCATGAATCATGACTATTTTTTGAGTTCCTGCATCTTCTGGCGCATCACGAATAGATCGCGATTGTTTTCCTAGGTTCCTGCATCTTCTGGCGCACCTGCGACATACTTTTCGTGGGTTCCTACATCTTCTGGTGCACCTGCGCATCACGGATAGACTTTTCGAGCTCCTACAAAAAATATGGCACCCCTATCCTCTTCTCCTTCTCTTCTCCTTGTTGGGATATCTCAAGGTGTATGCCTCAGGCACACCTTATGTTTCTATGTGTGAGTGCTAGAGGCACAGTTAGGTGCCCATAAGCACAGTTAGGTGGTGGAGAGCCACATAGGATGATTGAGAGAATCTAGGAGCAGATTGAGGAGATGATTGTGGAGCTCTGAAGTCATCAGTGATGTCAGTGAGCATGTATGAGGTGCCTACTTAAGGACCTCACTCTTCTTCATTCCATAATGCAAGTATTCTGAGTTTGTGTCCACTCTTTGCTTTCCTTTCAGCTTACCAACATGGTATCAGAGCCCTTTGATCCCCCTTGAGCACATTTCTGCCACATCATCATCTTCTTCTTCATCTTCTTCTTCACCATCTCTCCCTCTTCTTCCCAAAGTTTGCTTAAGCTTGTTCTCCTCCGGTTCTCAGCCATTTCCCACGTCCTTCCTGTTGGAGCTCCACCTCAAAGGGGCAAACCCCTAGCTGAGAGGAATCGAAGAAAGCCGCACCCGTTTCCTCACCATTACATGAAAATCGTCGACTGTTTCTTCTGCGTTTTCTCTCAGCACACTTCATCTCCCTCTAATTCCTTTCAGGGGTAGATTCTCCATCCTTGGGCTATCTTGTGTTGAAATCTGAGCAGCAATGGCTGCATATTGAAGGAGAAATCAATGAAAAACCAGTCGACTTTGAAGGGGCAAGCTATGGAGTTTTGATGCGTTTTTGCGCCTCTTCTTCCCAGAGGATCTTATGTGGTATAACAGCTCTCTTTTGCCTTAAAAACCCCCTTTTCCTTTGCTCTGAAGAGTAAGCTACAAGCCCTCCAAGTTCAGCCTTTGGTTTTGACAGTTTTGACAAGTTTTTAAAGAAGATGCTACATAAGATGCTATTCTAGCATTTCTGGTTTTTGGAAACTTTCAATAACATCAGTACAAGTGTGGCTTCAGTTTTGCTTTGAATTGCTAGACCTGCTTTTGATAGTATTCATTTTAGCCACCTCTATGAAGCATGTAAGAAGAAGCATCATTGACTGAATATTGGTCACTAGTCTTTGCTACATCAAGTGCTTATATTTTGGAAGTCTTTCAATTATTTTTTTGCCTTGTAAGAGAGATAGACACTACCCAATATCTGGGTTAGACCCTCTCATGGCTACCCTATTGAATCTAGAGAAGTTCAATGGAAAGGGCTTCCACACATGGCAGATGAAGGTGAAATTTGCATTGATGAGGGAGAACCTATGGGGACTTGTCAAACCGACTCCAACTGCTTCTTCTACAGCCTCCAATGCTAGAGAATCCTCAACTCCGACATGACCGGCAAGGGATCCCACTAGAGAGGAGAAAGCATATGGTATCATTGCTCTTGCTTTAGGAGATGATTATATTCACCATATCTCTGACTTAGAGTCTCCTTCAGAAGCTTGGCAGAAGCTTGACATGATTTTTGGTGCTAGCTCTCACATTTCTAAATTATCACTTAAAATCTCTTTCTTTGAATTGAAGATGGCTAGTGGTACTACTTTGGCAGCTCATGTCAACCATATGCGGAGTCTTATGACTCAATTAGCTTCTATCAATTCTCCTATTAGTCCAGATGATGCTATGGCAATGTTACTTAAGAGTATGCCTGAAGATTATGATCACATAGTTACCACTTTGAAAAATATTCCTAATCCTAATCTTGAAGGTATTATCTCTACTCTCCAAGAAGAAGAAAGGCATATGGAGCTCAGGAAAGGCAATGACACTATTTATGCTGTAAAAGTCCAGAAGGGCAAGTATACCCCTTGCAATCACTGTGGAAAGACAAATCACCTTTCAAAGGACTGCTTCAAAATTAATCCATGCAAGCACTGTGGCAAGAACAACCATAATGAGAAGTTTTGCAGAGCCAAAGCAAAGACAGAAAATGCAAATCTACTTTCAGTTGATGAGCCTCCACAAGATGGGGCATCCTTTGAAGATTATGCATTTTAAAAACATCTCTATGTATGCTCCAGATCTCTCTTTATGTCAAGGTACTCAGCCTGGATAGTCCTCCAAAATGAATGAAATAAACTATTGTGTTTTGTGTGTTTTGTAAACACCTCTGGTCACCTTATGATGTAGTCCATGTGTATGTTTTTGCTCCATGGTACCTCCTACAGACATTGTGTGCATGTACATGCAGGGGAGATAACCATTAGAAGGTCTTTTTATCCCTTTTGTTTACCTTACACCCAAGGGAACCCTTGCTAGCATGAGAACCTAGCCATAGATTTATCCTTGACCACCATGATATGGCATGAGAAACTATGAGACTAGATGTATCCTTGACATAGCCTGAGGCATTCCCTTGAGGGGGGGTTTGTTGGGATATCTCAAGGTGTATGCCTCAGGCACACCTTATGTTTCTATGTGTGAGTGCTAGAGGCACAATTAGGTGCCCACAAGCACAGTTAGGTGGTGGAGAGCCACATAGGATGATTGAGAGAATCTAGGAGCAGATTGAGGAGATGATTGTGGAGCTCTTAAGTCATCAGTGATGTCAGTGAGCATGTATGAGGTGCCTACTTAAGGACCTCACTCTTCTTCATTCCATAATGCAAGTATTCTGAGTTTGTGTCCACTCTTTCCTTTCCTTTCAGCTTACCAACACTCCTCTCCTCTCCTCTCTTTTTATTAAGGAGTGGGAATTGAACCCAAGACCTCCCCATTCACAAAAGGAATACTTACCAATGGGCCAGCAAATAGGAAGTGATGAAAGTGTAATGATATTGCTTATATGGTGAAATCTCATGAACTGTAACTCTCTAACCATAGGGAGTTTCCTCTTGTTGTAAAAAGCAAAAGTATTTCATTTCATGTGCTCTATTCATATCTGATACTAGATCATGGATTCTGAACTTTTTCAAGTTCACTCCTTGGATGCACACCACACGAGGAGGGTGGATATTTATGTCACTTCTCAACAAGTTCAAGGATTTGGTGCTCGATCCTCCGCTCATTACAGCTACCAATTGGCAAGATCTCTTTCTTGATCTTCATGTTGATCTTCAACAACTGATTGTACAATGCATTGTTCAAGGAGACGATGGGTGGGATGATCCACCGTGGATGATTCAAGGTGAAGAATTAGTGATACAATGGGAGGACTTTGATTTCGATTCTACTCATTGTGCGGTGATCGAGCTACTTGCTGCATCGGAGGTAATTAAAAGGGTGACATTCTTTGAAGGGTGGGATGCTCCCCAAGCTTGGGGAGAGATTTGGTGCATCTGCTTATTAATTCCTGTGGATAAGCTCGTCTTGAACGGTTTCTTCTCAATCTCACTACAAAGGTTTCTAGGGCTCTCGGCTATGGTTGGTAATGTTTTGACCAAGGAATCCCTTTGTACCTAATCAACCTTTTGTGCCTCATTTTGAGCTTCAAGTTGTAATTCTTTTTGGTCTAAAGATAAATTATCAAGAAAGGATTGCAGTTTATTTGGTGCTGAATGTCTTGCTCAAGTATTAAATTCTCCCCACCCTCTCCTTCTACCTATCTTGGACTACCGCGAAACTTGGGATGTCCGAATTTTAGTCTTGGTGTGATGACATCTTGGCTCCTCCAATTTGACAACGCATACAAAGCTTTGACCAAGGATAGATTTCATTTTTCCTATGCCCTCTTCTCTTCTCCACCCTTCAAATGTGCATCAATATAACACCTCAAGGACCCTTCATTAAATGGCAAAATTAAGGCACTTTGAGATAACTCGGCTTAGAACACTACCAAATTTATCTTTGAAAATATCATTTGCAGATATGGATGTCCTATACAACTTGTTAGTGATCAGGGTTCACATTTTCTCAATGATGTTATGCATTTTCTCAGGACTAAATTCAAAATTATGGATATAGTTTCAACAATTTACTATCCCCATGGAAATGGGTGAAGCTGAGTCAATGAATAAGACACTCACGTTAATTCTCTCTAAAACAGTGCAATCATCTAAGAGTGATTGGGATACGAAACTTCTTCTGGCACTTTGGGCATTCTGAACTGCTTATAAAGTCACTACAAATCTCACTCCTTTTTTGAAAGCAGTGGTTCCCTTAGAATTTATTATGCCTAGCCTAGGAGTTGCAACCAAGCATCACTTAGACAAATCAGAGGCAATCAAGGGGAAATTGCATCAGCAAAGCCACATGGATGAGTTGTGTCTCTGAGCAGCCTGGTCACAACAAGTGATACAATGTAGGAGAAAGGCATGGCATGATAGGCATATTGCGCTTAAGCATTTGAACAAGGGTATGCTTGTACTATTGTATAATTCCAAGCTGGGATCCCTTAAAACACATTTCAAACTTGGGTGGAATGGTCCCTACCGGTGGCTAACTGATGTTTTTTCCAATGAGACTATATAGATCAAAGATCTATAAGAGAATGTACTCCCTAAGTTGTATAATGGTAGTAAAGTGAAGCCCTACCAAGCAACGGGTCATGCAAAACTCAAATGATGCAGACACATAAAAAATGGAACAACTATCCAACAAAATGAGAGGCACATTAAAAAAACAAGGCCATGCAAGCACCACAACCACTACAAGCCTTTGGACAACTCCAAGGATCAACTATCAGTCATAAGTGATTGCGTATGTAAAAAATATGAAATTGTTATTTGTCCTTTTTATTTGTTTTATTGAATCCGAAAGAGGAAGGCAAATCACTAGTATATACAACCCAACACAAAGGCGGTTCTTTTCTCCACATAGCTAAAAAATAGTCTACTACAGGCACTTATAAGATGGAATGACTATTTAACAAAACAAGAGGGCATCAAAAAACATAGGCCATGCAAGCACCACAACCATTACAAGAATTTCGGCAACATCAGAGACCAAATAGCAGTGGATTGACAAAATTTGAGATCATAAACAAGACATTGAAGAAGAAGGTATGATCATCTTATTCTCTCAATTTCAACAAGCATCAAGAGCATACCTCTTTAATTGCTTGTTTCACCATCCAAATGCCTTCAAGAGAAACTGCTTTGTGAACAAGCTGCTCCTACCAATTTTAACTCTAGCATATCCCTTGATCAAAGAATTCTATCATCCATCATCTAGAGGAATCACCTAGGAAATATTATGTTTCCCATACATGATCATCCAAGTCTCCCCTATAGCACTCCAAGGCCTTCTCGTGGGTTATGTGTACTGGAACAACTACAACTTAAAAGACCAAGATGATTGAAGAGACGAGAATGGACTTACTTGTGTTGATGAACTTTTGAGAATACCAAATGGCATGAGCATATCACCTAGATATAGCTATGCTGCCTCCCAAATCAATAGTTGCTTATTCCCCACCCAGCTTCCACTTGTATGGCTTGCATCCGCCAATACTATGACATTGCTTTTTGGATCCCTCCATGATGTTGCTGACTGCCTTGCCATGCTATAGTTCATTCTAACTCTTGAATACTAGGAGCAGTGTAGCTTAACTTTCTTTTGCCAAATTCCTATCAAAGGTTCTTGTACAATACACTCCTATGATGACATCATCTTTAGCAAGTCTCTTGTGTTTCCTATTGGTTGTTAAAAACCCTTTCCGTATGCTAGAACCTAAGCTTGCTCAATCAAATGTATATCTAGCATCAAATTTTAGGTCAAACATTTGGGCATAGCAATACTATAGACTATCAGAATTGAACTTTATATCCCCTATTCCTTTGGATATCTGTATGGTTGTAGAAATGTTATTGTTGTATGCAAAATAAACCATAGCACAACTAGAAATAAATGCATGAGGAATACAAGGTCGAGTAGTGGAAAAACAAAAGAAGCACGTTCCAGCTTTTCATATATTTAGATGTTTTGATATGTTTAGCTATTTAAATAACAATTAAATCTAAGTCTTATAACTTAACATGAGACATGAGTCCAGATAGCTTAAACTGGGTCATGTAAAATTTGGTTAATGAATAATGATATGTAAGGTGTTGATCATTTTTTATTTTTAAGTGGCAGCTCAATTTCTCGTACTTTCATAAAAGGAAATGCCACAATGCCTTGTTTAGGTATTAGAAAGCATGAAGTGATGATGTGTGTCCTTGTTCCCACCTACCTAAACCCTCCTTAGTTCTTTTGACTACAGCACATGGTGGGATGGAAATAGGATAGAAATACATTTGAATAGGAATGGGACCACCTTTTCCCATTCACATTCTATTTATGCACTTTTTTTAAAGACCTAAGCCTTCCTCTAGAATCTAGAGTTTATTAGCACCCTTCGACAATCTTAGGGGGCTCGTCCCCTAAAGGTTGAGAAGTGAAGCCTTGAATCTCATGGAGATGCCCACTTTTGGCTTCTACCTCCCATCAAAATCTAAAGGAAGAGGAAATTTTAAAAATCTCCCTATGGTGAGTAAGAGAGCTGCATGAATTTGTGAGTAACACTTTGATAGAGGCTTGGGAGCATGATTCAAGCGAGTATTGACACGTCAACAAGTATGTAGCATGAATTTTTTTGCTCATATAGCTCATCTCATGTCAGAGAGTCTGACAATATTGTAAATATAATGAAGTGATGTCACTATGATGACCCAAGAGCCTCGACGACTTTGGTGCTTTTCAAGCATTTGGAATTTACACAGGGAGGCTATATTTTCTTCTTTCATGAATTCATTATTGTCTTTTTTAACTACCTAAATATGGCCACATTTACTTTTTAATCTCATAAGGGCACATTTAAACATGGCCTCATTACTTTTTAAGCTCCTAAGGGCATTGTGTTATGTTACATGTTTCTGGTATGGGCTACACAGGGAGTTGCAAGTGGCCAACAATGGCCCAACTTATAGAAGATTGATGTTTTTCAAGAGGGGGATAGGGCAGCGTGCATAACATTAAAGTAGTTTAATGACACATGATCAGAGGAATCAAAGTCCCTACAAAGGCTCAAGTCTCTTGTCACTTGATCGAATGACAAAAAGAGACATGGAGCTAGCCTTCAGCAAGTTCGGTTGCATAGTCAAAGATTTGTAATCATAGCACAAAGTGCTAAACTCAACATAATTTTCAAGCCAGCAATAATTCCTATTCAAACAACAATTTTCTGCTACACCTTCCATTGAAGATGCTTGTTTGAGCACATTTTGACTTGACATGTGTTTGACACCTCAATTCAACAAGCTTGGTTTGGCTCAAGCAATCCAATATATGGTGCAAGCCCTCTTACAATTCTATTCTCAAAAAAAAGTGAATCATACTACATTCATGGGGGTAGCCTATATGGATAAGCTGCATGGATAAGGAACACCATAAATAATACTTCTTGATAGAATGAAATTGTGTAAAGAATATCTAAGTTATTATAGAGTTGGCCACATGCATTCTTCATAGAAGAATATTCATATGGGTAGAAAAACATGCAATAGCATTATAATTAATGAACCATAGATGAATTGCAATTTCAAATAATATTGCTTTTGAGAAAGCATTCACATGCATTAATCCCTCACTCAATCATTTGATAGTTTTTGGCTTTCTAGCTTATGCATATATTTCAACAAAGCTAGAAACAAGTCAGATATGAAATTCATTAAATATGTCACATACCACCTCTATGATTTACCCAAAAAGGAGACTTTTTGTCTCTAGAAATGTCGTCATTGATGAGATCTCATGATATTCTAATCAGCAAACAATATTTTGTTGGAGGTATGGCCTTCACCCTTGTGTATGCGGAAATAGGGCCATGGAAAATGCAAAGGATTCAAGGAGCTCCGTGCTGTTGACATGTGTATAGAGGGGGATACCCTTGGGGAGACCTTGAATATAATGACCTTCTTGGCCCTCCATAGTCATCCCCCCTTGGGGATTTTTAGGAGGTTGTAGAGCATTAATGTGTGGTTATGGGGCAGGCTTGTGGACCCCACATCCAACATGATTGTTGGGCCACATGGCACTTGTTACGTGGCTCAACATCTTTTAGCAGTATTGCCTCTACCTCCATCAAATGTGTTTTCATAGGCTACAATCAAGAATGCCACCTTTATGATCCACTCACATTTAGAGATGTGGACATTAATGAGATAGCCACCAACAATAGTTTCGATAGCATTGCCTTTGAGTTCAACCTTTGACTTCAACTTTTATTATTCTACATGGACTTCATGTAAGATTGAAGAGAAACCTGGCCAATATGCTAGTCACCATATGCTGTGCAGAAACATCATTGCAGCTTCTACAAACAATATCTTATGAAACCATGGACTATGTAAATATCTACTAGGCACCATCAAAAGGGAGTTCTTTATCAAGAGAAAGTACTTTTGGATTTTATTTGTTAAAAAATTCATTTAAGAGAAGCTTGTCTAGACTATTGTCTATTCTAGATTGTAATTGACTATGGACATATTTATGAAATTTTGATATTTGAATTTTCAATTTCTCAAGTGTAATCAAATTCAAAATCACAGAGACACAACAAGTCTAATTAGTTCAACCATAATATGAGAGGTTTTTTGAACCTTGTTGCTTCATGTCAAATTGTGTTGTTCTTTTATGCACCAGAGTCAAAATGTAATAAGGATTGTAGTCATCGAAACTACATGTGTGTCTTGTATAGCAGCATAGCTCCACTTTTAATAACTTTTTTATGAGAATATTTTCGTAGATATGATAACATTAGCATGGTCAAGACAGTCTCTAAAGAATATTGAGACACCTTTTTTGGATTTTTTGATTCCATGTTGTAGAGAGAGAAATACAAGTCTAGTGAGAGAATATTGCTCATTGAAAGCCCAACACAAAAAGGATGAAAACTTTCTAACCAACCTCCATTTGCACTTCTATCTAATGAAATACCCATTTCACATCAAGACCTTGGATTTCAATGCAAAGTGTATCTTGAGATTATAAAGAGAAAGACTAAGTCTACAGAGATTATAAAGAGAAAGGCTAAGTTCAAAGATTATAAAGAGAAAGACTAAGTCTACATTTAGAAGGGAACTCTTGTGCACTTGAGAGCTACACATGAAGAGTTTAAGAAATTTTTGTTTTGACCTCCAATTTGATTTATGTCTACTCCAATATGATGCCAGAGTTTAGACTAAGACATTTGTGAACTCTATCCTAGAAAGAGGAGCTTGTTGACCTAGAGATAGTGTGTCGAGAATCATGTAAGGAAACCCACTCTTTGGGCATTGTGTTCAAACTCACAATTTGTGTACTTGAAGGCTCTTCCCAAGTGTCCATGCTTCCTTCTCTCCCCCTTCTCCTATAATACAACACTCTCTCCCTCCCTCTCCCTTCTTCCACAACTCTCTCCCTATATCCCTTTCCCTTCTCCACTCTAACTCAAGAATTCTTAACTCCTATTGTTATTCCTTTCTCCCAAACTTCATTCTCAAACTATTTATCCTTATCGCCCCACCGTTGGGATAAAGATTCATTTCTCCATTATTATATTTATGAACTCCATCTTTTCCAAACCCTCAACTCTTTTTTGAGCCCTACAACCTTCTTCTATCCTCAAAATTCCATGGAATGGTCATCTCCAAAATCCTCATTTTGATGATCCCTCTTGCAAATCCTCTCAACAAAATATACACCAAATCCTCATTCATACTTGCTTCACCATCCTCTCAACAAAATATACACCAAAGCCCCATGCTACTTGCAAATACATCCGATATCAACACATGCTACTTGGTCATCTCCAAAATCCTCATTTGATGATCCCTCTTGCAAATCCTCATTCATACTTCTTTCACCATCCTCTCAACAAAATATTCCCCAAAGCCCAATGCTACTTGCAAACACATCCGATATCAACACATCTGATATCAACACAATGTGTGTTTCAAACTTGACATAAAACAAGAAGGTAATGCAAGAAAGCGACAAACTTCTGAATAGATATAATAGATCATAAAGGACAATATTTTGGTGCCATTATCAAGGAGGAGCACATCAAAGTTATCAGTTAAAAGAAAAAGGAAAGAACTTGTATTTCAGAGCTCTATTACTCAAGACCTAGTAGTGGATAATTTTGACCAATCTAGCCATCAAAATAGTGCCATATTTATGTTCCAAAGCTCGTGTTTTTCAAAAATATAGGGGCTTCACTTTAGGAACAAACCCAAAAGATCACGACAAGGCAAAGGACATTGGCATATTTTCTCTTTCCATTTAGCAAGAGGAAAATGCACCAAATCCATTGTTTCTTCAATGACCAATTTGTAGAGTTGAAGGACATGAGGCAATGATTATGATAAACTAGACTATCAGACTTTAGTTCTACATATCAATAGTTTTGGCACCCAAGGAGATAAGTACACATGATAGATACTTTGAATGTACGTGTAATTTAGGAATTGATTGATAACAAGAAATTGCAATAAATGAAGAATGGAATGGAGAGCACAATAGTGTTTTCCAAATACCTTTCCAATCAATACAGATGCCGATTTGTCTTAAGAGAAGGGGATTTTTTGGTAGCCTAGGAGAAGGAGGGGGAGGACGCTCTTGTAATGCTTTCCAACTAGTACCATTGAAAATGCCAATTTGAAAACCCTAGTGAAGGCATTCTTTAAGGATTATCACATTCACATGCTTAAGTTTCATGAACCTAAACTTACAGGGCAATTTTCCGTATATCATCCAAATGGAGAGGAGAAACCATAGGCAACTCACGTTTTGAAACAACTCTACATTACCTACAAGTGTCTAGGGCCTAGCTATCGAGTGTCTAGGTACAAAGCAACAGAAAGCAATGCAAGAAGTGTATATCATAAGATAATGAAACAAAAATTACCAATTAATACAAAGTAAAGCATGCCAAGATGCACCATAAAAACATGATTATGGAAGGCAGATCTTGTATCCCAATTAGCTAACCATAACATAGCAAATGTGAAGGCATCTACTTTCCATTAAGTAAAAGATGATATAACAAGCTATCAACTCACCTTGCCTAGCATTAAACTATGCACACACACACACAAACACACACACTCGTACATGCACGCACACACATATATATGTATATACATACATACATACATATATACAACTTCCTTTGGCAAGCTTTTTTCTGTGTCATTCTTCCACACGAGCAGAGTCTGATCTATTTCTCATGTGGGTTCAATATTGGGCACTTTGAACTTTGTGGAAGACAAGAACCACAAAGCCTTTCAAGAGCATACTTCTTTCATGTTCTACTATTTCCAGATGTCAATCAAGCAATCCTTTTATGATTGCCTATTTGTTCGTCAAATAGATTACATTGTCTACTTGTCCTTACAATGAAATTTTTTGATCTTGTATTTGTTGGTCCTCACTTTTGGGACACCCTCTTTTTAATATAAAGATATATGGATTTCACACCCACACAAAAAGCGTGCATGTGTGCATGTGTGTGTGTGTGTGTACTACATCACTGAATGGTTTTTTGGCACATCAAGGAATCAATTTGGAGCATATTGTCTTTATGTTGCCACCTGGAGGCACATAAATTCAGGTTTTCCTCCTCTCTCTCTTTCGGTTCATTTTAGCTCCAACTCTTGTCTCTTCTAGACAAATGAAACTTTTCTTTTTTGTAATTATGGTGGGTTTTCACCTCTCTTTCGAGGTTTCCCACGCAATAATATAAGTATTATCCCCAAAAAATGTGTGTGTGTGTGTGTGTGTGTGTGTGTGTACATATACATATACTTTTCTTTTTTTTAACCACTGATTCAATTAACTAAGGCAATTTACAATCGCCACCACCAAGCGTGGCAGCTAGAAGCAATGAGAAAACACTTCCAAAAGCTGTAGGGAAATGCCACACACACACACACACACACATGCATGGCAAATTCTAAGATTTGACAATTTAAAAACAAGTACCAACTCAACCATGGGTTCAAAAACACACAAAAACCCACCCGTACGATCAACTTCATAACCTAGCAAAATAATTGCAAGAGAACCTCCATAAGAGGTTGCAAGCATTGGAAAATGAGCTTGCCAAGGACCGAGTTAACTTGTATTGGCACTTTCCTAGCCTCATGCCAAGAGTAGAGGAAACTCATTTGTGCTTCTCTCTTGGGAAACTCATTTGTGCTTCTCTCTTGCCCTAGGAAGCAATAAACACTCATGTCCTTACCCATGCCATTGAATACAAGCTCAACATCATCCTCTAGAATAATCCTCATTTAAAACACCAATGGAGAAGCAAGATTTGAGTTTAAGCTTAGTACAAGATAGAGTACTTAACAAACCTCATCTAATATGTCTAACATGAGTTATGAGGCCTGCAATGCAAATTATCTTTTAGGTCTAGAATGTACTCAACGTTCGGGCTTGAGCCTTTTTAAGCCATATTTTGAGGTTTCGCAAACATTTTTCCACCTTGGAGTTTCCCCACCTTAGACGTTGAGTCCTTATGGTAACTCCATTACTCTCTCTCAATTTTCCTTGTAACTTCTATGCTGATTTTGCAATTTAAAGTACATCTAGCCATATTTTGCTCAAATTCTCTTGCTGCCTGACTTGAATATAAACTTATATGACTAGCATACAATTGAGAATAACTTGATTGCACCAATTCCATGTTAGAATTATAGATATAATTCAGCATTGACCAATGTAATTTAATAAGCTAGTTAGGGGCACTTTTCCCTCTCTAAGAGGTTTTTCCCCCTAACTGTAGTTAGTCCACTAACTATGACTACTAACGTTTTGTCACTAGGACAAAACCTTATCTCTCACTTTTTCAGTTGTACTCTCACACTCTTCTATTGCAACTAAGCTCTCAAGCTTTCAGCTCTCAACTCACTCTCTTGCTCTCTCTCTCTCCCCAATCTTACATTTGGTATCAGAGCAGGTTCAAGAACACCATGCTCCCTGCTCCCTTCAGCTCCTGCTCTCTGCCTCCCAACATCTTCCTGCTCCAATCGCTCGCTATTCGTACTAATCTGTCGTACTTGTGCTATCCATACTGATCGTGACATACCTGCTTCCGTACAGCAAGACTGCAGCGCCGTACAACACGTACTACACCTTCGTCGCCGTACAGCCTGAAGGCCCGCACGTATCTGCACCATACGCCTATACTTTATCGTACACACCGTACAGCAGGTCGTCGTACCTGCTTCCGTACAGCTCCTGCATACAAACGATCGTACAGTTCACCGTCCGTACCTGTGGCTGTACAGTTCATCGTCTGTACCTACGATCGTATAGTTCGTCAGTTCATCGTTCGTACCTGCGATCGTATAATTCGTAGTCCGTACTAGCCAGCCGTACAGTCCTGTGTCAGCCAGCTGTACATCCATTCAGCATCTACCGTACTTCCATACAGCAGCAGCCCGTACAATTATCTGTCGTACAATTATTTTGTTTTGAAGCAGATTCTCTTTGCGGACATTGTAGGCATATTCAAAGGTTTAGCCCAAAAATTTAGGGCTTTCTGCTGAAATTGCAAAATTTGGGGCTTTCTGTGCTTTTGTCCCTTTCTGGTTGCAATTTCAAGCTCGAAATTTGGGGCTTTCAATTTTGCAGTATAATTTCTTGCATAAATTTGGGGATTTTGTGATTACACTGCAATTTCGCAGTGAAATTTGGGGCTTTTGCAGACAGAGCGCAATTCTTTAATTTTTGGGGCTTTTGATCAATTTGCCCCTTTTTGGTTGCAATTTCAGGCCTATTTTGGGGCTTTTGTGTTGGGAGAGCAATTTTGGAGATTTTAGTTCATACTGCCAAAACGCACTTTTGGAGAGTTTTTGATGCTTGGACAGATTTCTAACATTGCAAGTACAGAAATCTGAGTTGCATTTACAGCCAGTGCTTGGCTGTGTTTTTGGGGAGTTGTGCATTTCATTCCCAGTAAGGGAATTCAGTTTTGTATCTGCTAAAATCTCTTTCTCAGATATGGCCCAGCAAAATCAGAATGACTTTCAGTTCGGTGGTCTTTCACAGGAAGACAAGTTGGATGGTACCAACTACTCCCTCTGGAGTTTTATGGTACGCAATATTCTGATTTCTCGCAATTTATGGGATTATGTGAATGGGAGTGAGATCCGACCAGCAGATATGGCACCTAATACCCCTCCCCATCAAGGAGGTGGAAGAGGTCATGCACAGGGTGACAAGTTGTTGGTGCAGCTATAGCCACTACTCCAAAGCAGAAGAGATGGGATTCACGGGATGCCTTAGCTTTGTCATGCATCTCTCTTTCAGTGAGAAGATTTATCATTCTGCATATCCGGTCATGTAAGACCTCGAAGGCAGCGTGGGATATCTTAGAAAGCATGTATGCAGCCCGGAATGATGCAAGGGTATCTTTCTTAAAAAGAGAGTTAAGTAATACACATATGGAAGAGGGTGACTCCATGTCAGTCCACCTCACAAAGCTACAAGATCTCAGAGAGCAATTATTGAACATTGATGAGATTATTCCTGATTCAGAGATGATTACCACCACTCTGAATTCTCTTCCTGAGTCTTATCTTAGCTCTCATACCTCGCTGAACTTATCATTGAGGGGGGGTGCAAATCCTCTCACTTTTCATGAGTTGATAGGACTTCTGCTTCAGGAAGAGCAGACCAGGAAAAACTTGGCTTCACGTGCAGGTGAACAAGCTATGCTCTCAAAGTTCAAGTCAAAAACAAAGGGACAGGCAAAGACATCAGTAAATCAGCCTTCCAGTGGGTCAGGACAGCCTTCACAAAAGGCTAAAAATGATGCAAGTAAGCCCAAGAAGAAGGGTTTTTGTCATTACGGCAAAAAGCCAGGTCATCACATTGCAGAATATGCAGGAAAAGGCTTGCAAAAGAGAAAAAAAACAGCTATGGTATGGCTGTTTCAGATTCAGCTCCTCATGCATCTGACAGTGGGGATGCTGCAGCCAACTTTGTTGGATAGGATTATGCCTTTTTATCTTGCATTTCAGATTCTAGGCTGGCTGCTCGAGATGCTCAGGATAGTACAGCCACTTGTAATGATGATACATATGCCTTTTTGACTTGCAGTTATGATCCTTCCACGGATGCATCAGCTTTCAGTGTCAATGAAACACTGAATACTTGGTATTTTGACAGCGGTGCCTCCAAGCATATCACTTCTAGAAAGTGTCTCTTTACTTCCTTGCATGCACCTCCCGTTGGTAAGAAAGTCACTTGTGCCAACAACTCGTCATATTCAGTACGTGGTACAGGAGAAGTTGAGCTTACCGCCATTGATGGCTCAGTTTTCAGACTTTCAGATGTCTTGTATGTGCCTGGTATCACCAAGAATCTCCTTTCAGTGTCCACTCTTAACAGGGCTGGATTTCCGGTCATCTTTGAGGATGACAAATGTGCTGTCCGAGACAGGGAAAATGATTATGCCTTGAGATTATCTGGTACTCTGCTGCGTGGGCTTTTTCAGCTTGATCTTTTTGAGAAAAGAGCAGCCCATGCTCTTGCAGTTTCTACTCCTATTGCTGCCATGCAGAATGCAGAGTTATGGCATGCCAGATATGGCCACATGCATTACAACAGCTTGATGACACTTCAGAAGCACTCTATGGTTGATGCATTGCCACCTCTTGAGATACCTCCTCCACATGCCTGTGAAGGGTGCATTTTAGGTAAGATGCATAGATTCCCCTTCAAAAAGGATGGTTCAGTTAAAGCTGTCCGAAAACTACAGCTTATACACAATGATGTATGTGGTCCCATGAGGACTCCATCATTGGGTGGTCATCTCTACTTTGTTTTATTGATGATTACTCCAATTTCACTTGGGTCTTTGGGCTGAAGCGCAAATCAGAAGTGTTCATGGTGTTTAAACACTTTTCAGCCATGGTTGAAAATGAAACTGACTCAAGATACAGACATTGTGCACAGATAGAGGTGGTGAATACTTGTCTGCATATTTTGATGCTTTTCTGAAAGGCAAGGGTATTGTGCATCAGCTCACAGTGAGGCTAACCCCTCAGCAAAATGGCAAAGCTCAGAGGAAAAATAGAACTCTTATGGAGATGGACAGATGTATGCTGAAAAGCAAACACATGCCTCACAAATTCTGGCTTGAAGGCCTAATGTGTGCCAACTACATCTTAAATCGGGCTCCCACTAAGGCTTTGAAAACAAAAACTCCCTACGAAGTCTGGAATGGGAGAAAGCCTTCAGTGGATCATTTTCGTGTCTTTGGATCCCTTGCATATGCTCATGTGCCAGTTGAATTTCGGCATAAGTTGCCAGATAAGGCAATTAAGTGCATATTTGTTGGGTACAGTGCAAAAAGCAAGGGGTACCGTCTCTACAATCTTGCTACACGCAAGATCATTGTCAGTAGAGATGTGATATTTGCAGAAAATTCAACTCACACTCGGGCTGAATTTCATATGCCTTCTTCTTCAGAGAATGTTTTTGAGGAGTTGCTACCCATTGTCTTGGGTTCCCCTGCTGATATTTCCGATGCAAATCAGAATTTACAGCCACCTCCCGATGCTCCAGTTCAGCCACAGGATGTCTTGCCACCTCCACAGGCAGTGGAACAAGTGGTTCAGCAAGAAATTGCAGACATACATGCAACAAAAACACTCCCAAACTGGCTGTTACAGACTCTCGAGGAGAGTAAGATTGATGCTCCATTACCTAGCAGGACTCGCAGTACAGTAAGGCACATGGAAGGTGCTAATTCAGTGGAATCAGCATATGCAGGTACTCTTCTCGATGAGAAAGAGCCAACAACATTCGAAGAAGCAAAGGACAATGCATTGGATGAATGCCATGCACGATGAATTGCAGTCCATTCAGAAAAATCAGACTTGGGATATCGTAGACTTGCCACCAGGTAAACATGCCATTGGTACACGATGGGTTTTCAAGGTGAAACGGAAGCCAGATGGCTCCATTGACAGATACAAGGCAAGGCTGGTTGCCAAAGGCTATGCTCAAAAAAAGGGCATAGATTATGAGGAGACTTTTGCTCCTACATCTCGGATGACCACCATCCGATCTGTTATTGCAATGGCTGCACATTTTGAGTGGAATGTTCATCAGTTGGACATTAAAACAGCCTTCCTAAACGGAGACTTGTTGGAAGAGGTTTATGTCAAACAACCTCCAGGCTTTGAAATTATAGCAAATGCACTTCAGGTATGCAAGCTAAATAAAGCTTTGTACGGGCTGAAACAGGCCCCTCGTGCATGGTATGCCAAGATTCATGCCTTTTTTACCAGCAAGGGGCTGCATAATAGTCCTACTGAGAGCACCCTCTACATCAAGAAGGATGGGGGGAAAATTTTAGTCATCATTCTTTATGTCGATGACTTACTGCTCACAGGGTCCAATGAAGATAATATTGCAGATTTCAAAGCTGATTTGCAGACCAACTTTGACATGTCAGATATGGGACTGCTTCACTTTTATTTAGGGATCCAGTTCTCTCAAGAGAAACGTGGCACTGTTACGTCTCAGTCCAAGTATGTGCAGAAACTCTTGGACAGATTTAACATGCATGATTGTAAGCCCATAGCCACTCCCATGGAGACGGGGCTGAAACTCACAATGCATGATGCAGGAGAATCAGTTGATGCCACATTTTACAATCAGGCTGTTGGATGCCTCATTTATCTCTGCAACACTAGACCTGATATTCAGTTTGCAGTATCTCAGGTGAGCAGGTATATGCACAGCCCAAAAACCATGCATTGGCAGGCAGTTAAGCGCATCTTCCGTTATTTGCAGGGCACGAAGTCTTTTGGCTTGTTATTTCCCAGGGGGGTGACTTGCAGATGCATGCCTACAGTGATTCAGATTGCGCTGGTGATTATGACACTAGGCAGTCCACTAGTGGCAATTGTTTCTTTTTGGGTAAAGCTTGCATTTCCTAGCTGCGCAAGAAACAATCTACAGTGGCTACCTCATCATGTGAAGCTAAGTACAGCGCAGCTTTCACAGCAACAGTTGAATGTGTCTGGCTGCGACGTCTATTTACTGATCTTCATCTGTCATGGGAGGGTCCTTCTCCAATTCTCACTGATAGTCAGAGTGCCATTGCAGTGGCAAAGAATCCAGTGTTTCATGCTCGCACGAAGCACATTGAGGTTCACTATCACTACGTCAGAGAGAAGTTGCATGCAGGAGAGATCAGTATGATCTTTGTGTCCACACATGACAATGTTGCAGATATTTTCACCAAAGCACTACCACGTGAAAAGTTTAAGGCATTTCACAGTGCCCTGAACTTGTATCCATTTGGTGTAATCAGCCTTGTACATGACATTGGCACTGCAGGGGGGTGTTAGAATTATAGATATAATTCAGCAGTGACCAATGTAATTTAATAAGCTAGTTAGGGGCACTTTTCCCTCTCTAAGAGGTTTTTCCCCCTAACTGCAGTTAGTCCACTAACTATGGTTAGTGACTACTAAGGTTTTGTCACTAGGACAAAACCTTATCTCTCACATTTTCAATTGTACTCTCACACTCTTCTATTGCAACTAAGCTCTTAGGCTTTCAGCTCTCAGCTCACTCTCTTGCTCTCTCTCTCTCCCCAATCTTACATTCCAGTCATAAGTAGGCAAGTATTCTGAAAGATTCCACACCATTAAAAAGGAGGGACATAACAAACTGATCAATCTTCTAGAGGTTAACACCATATCTTACTCCATTGATTACTAATAAGCACAAACGCTTTAGTAAGCAGCATTTCATGCCAGCAAACATAAGATCTTGACAGACTGAGAAGCAATTGCTCATTAGCTGAGGTTTGAAGCAAACTTTGATCACTCTGCAAAGAGATAATCGACAAGACTCAAGAGCAAAGTCATAGCATGCAGAATAACTTCAATGACACAGATCCCCTGATGACACCAAATAGGAAATAGCTGCTCTTTAGATAGTACACTGGCACTCACCCCTTCTTTAAGCTGGAATGTCACCAGTCACAAGCCCCTTTGAGCATGTTGTTACAATTTACAATAAAATCTGCTACAATGACATACATGCAGGTAGTATCTTCTAGCCACATAATTTATGGCAACTTACATGATGCAGTGTCAAACACAAAGATTACAATCTGTGTACAGCGATCACATTTGTTGAAAGCCCAGCATAAAGTTTCTCGTCATGACAAACAAGTGATGTGACGGGTGACCCACATGTAGTCACCAATCTGGAGGCTGCATCATGAGGCAATTCTATTACATTCCAAGCCTGCATGGTTTTTTTAAATCAGTCTCTCTCTCTCTCTCTCTCTCTCTCTCTCTAATTTCTGCACGATAGATTTAAGTAACACCCACATCTATAAGAATGGCTAAGCATGTACGTGGACAAGGAAAGTGGAAGACGAAAAGCAAGTGAGTTTGGAAGACAAACAAACCACATTCAAGGAAAAGGTTGATGTTTTGAAGATCATGACATTATTTACAAATCAGAATCTCACAATCAAACAAGATAAGAAAAAAAGGAAAATGAAGCAGCTCAAAGAACAACAACAAATGCAAATGCAAGAATAAGGAGATGGTGGTGCCAATGAGAAAGAAGTACTGAAGTTATGTTTTGGAAAATTAGGATACACCTGGTGGAGACGAGCTGGCCTGCCAGTTGCAACAGGATGAACACGATGGAACCCCAAACCCATAGAAGAAATAATAGCATAAACAATAAGAATGATGCATCAGCCACGAGGGCCAAGATGTGGGTGCTTGTCCTCAATTTTCCTAAGCTAGTTCTAAGCCAGGAGAGGGAGACCAAATCTAGAAAATTGAATAAAATACCATGATACGACACACCGTGAAACCTAAAGAGTAAACTCTGCTCAATGTGCAAATTGGAGCTCCTGTCCCACTGGTTCTCTGGGTTATGCAAGGTATCCATTCAGATTTGAGATGAAATGTCTCTGTTCTCGGTCAAACTCCTCCAAAAACATCACTGCATTGTGCAGACCATAGCTTTGAGAGAGGATATAAATCCCCACAATAAGCTCCAAGTAAGAGAGACAACTATGGTTTTACTTTGAATTGATATGTGAAGGATAATGCTAGACCAACGAGAATGATCGACATTAAATCACAGACTCTATGGACAACATCTCATCAACATAACACCCCCAAGGTGATAGTAAAGGAGCATGACTTGTTCATCGCATTTGTCCAACTCATTCCTCTAGTGTCTACTAAAATGAAAGTTGGGGTGATCTTTTGAACAATGTCTATCCATATGTGAATCACGGATAGTCCTCTGATTTCTAAGTTCATCTCTAGGACTGCATATCACTAAATCAACAACGTGAAAACTATCCTAGTTTCTGAATAGTTGCACGCACAGCAGGATTTCAGCCCAAGGGAACTCTTTTGATTACCATCTACAACCTCTTATACCCTATTACATTGGATGTGTTACATCAAGTATTTTCCCCTTTTGGGCTTATTGAGAAGATTGTTATGCATCAAGTTTCAGGTGGACTGCAAGCTGAAATGCATTTTGCCTCACATGCTAGTGCACTGCAAGCACAAAATACCTTGCATGGGCGGGATATATATGATGGTGGTTATACCTTACATATTCAGCTATTAGATTTGACAGCGATGTCCTATGTTAAATGTCAAGATACAAATGCCATAGAGCAACCTGTTGTTGGAGCTATGATGCCGAGGGAGTGATGCCAAAGGCTATGCAAGCCTATAACAGTAGACACCCAACATCTGGGGAGAATGTAGTCAGGCCAATGCTTGTAAGGCAGTCTAGCCATGTTATGCCACTCCCTAGCATGCAGCCAAACCATGCTTTAGAGCCATGGATGATGCCTTTAGATCCGGGACAAAACTATGGTCGTTGTCAAGTGACTGCAGCTGCAAATACTAAAGGATGTTGTGGGGAGAAGTGTTCTAATGAAAATAGGAGCTTAAACGGCTATGAACAACAAGAATCAAAAGCTGTCATTTCGGGAGCACCCAAGGGATACCTCCTAGCTTTGCAATGCACATGCTTGATGGCTCAAGGGCTAAATTCATGGATGCTTCATCAGTGATGCTTCAGAGCACGGCAGAGAAGCAGATGGGCCAACAAATCGGCGAACAAATTTGTAAGAAGATCGGAGAGGTTGTGCACATTGCAATGCTATTGATGGGAAAGCAGCCCACGCTTCCTTCTATGCACCAAAACGATGGGGATGGGAAGGATATCGATTCACCCAAAGAGTCTCCTGGAGCTATAATGCCTAGAGGAGCTATGCATCCTAGCCATGCTATGCCTCTCCCTAGTACGCAGCGAAATCATGCTTCAAAGCCGTGGAAGATACCTCAATATGCAGGACAAAAATCTGCTTGTTTCCAAGCTATTACAGCTGCAATTACAAAAGGGTTATGTTGGGATAGCTGCTCAAATAAAAGCAGCTGCCCACATGATGGAAACAAATATGGACAGCAAGGGGGCTGTTATATCAGTTCGCAGGACCGATACATTCCTCCAGATGATGCCCTGGCAATCCAGCACACTAATGGAAGAAATGCCTATATTCAAAGTAGCCTACGTAACCATGACAATGAAGCAGACCTGATGGGTGAAAAGATAGATGAGGCGCTAAGCAATGATGAGCAAATCTGTGAAATTGATGAAGATGCACAGCAAGATAAGGATGTGGATGGACTTACACTCGATCCTTCTAGGCATGCAAACATTGAGGACAAAGTTTTTGAGGAGGTGAGTATCCAGCATTGTATGGTCTCCATAAAGGGGGATATATCGAAGACCACACAGATGATATCAAAGGATGCCAAAGTAAACTTACACACAATGAGGAGCAGAAGCTTGTGCAGCAAGAACAAGATATGCATGACAGTTTTAATCTGGAAGCTGCATCACAACACATTCATAAGCATGATAGTGGGGCATGTGGCCACATCTTTACCACACCTAATGCCCATCACTGCTGCTCACTAGGTGAGCATACCTGGGAGCTTTGCCTTCTAGACTTAGCAGCCATAATGAGAACAATGGCACCTCATAGGAGTGCTTTAAATGCAAGGGAAGAACTTTGGAACAATGTCCTCGCGCCGCATATAGTACGTGACAAACATTGCAGCTATGTAGTAGTGGAAATTGCAAAAGCAAATCCATGTGCACAGGATGAGGCTGAACTAAACTATGAGGGTGATCTTGGGACTATTAAGTACATTCCATCAAGGTTGACTACTGGGAACATGCAGATATCACTACCCTTTGAGCTAGAAATTCAAAAATACTTAAAAAGGCTCTTTGTCCAGCAAGTTGCAGACATAGGCCAGCAAGACAAGCCCCAAGATTCAGCTGCTATAATTGCAGTCCTAATGTAGTGTGATGTTGAGGGTTTTGGGCCACAAATTTTGGCATATTTATCATCAGAGCATTATGCTTATTTATGCTGCATGCAGTTGTTCCAGCTTGACAAGGAAGGTCCATGGATGTCGGTGTCACAAGGAATCCACCAATATGTTTGCCAGTTCCTTCATGGTCACTTGCAGAATGTAATTACAGATTGGAATCATGCTTTTGAAATGAATAGCTGCTTGATAGACAAACTTTCAAGCCTTGACGGGAATGAGTCCATTGTACTTTCAGATTTGAGCATCATGCCTATGGAACCGAACTTTTTGATGCAATTATTTTCAAGGGATAATGCATTACATAGCCCTATGTGCATGCCACTAGTTCAGCCCATTCCCAATGAGGATTTATTTGGCAGCTGACGGCAAATCCTGCAATGTTATCAATATTGGGAATTGTGCCTTGCATGGAGAGCTTAAGCAGAGGCAAGTCTGCAAAAGAACTAACTGAGCGTGAAGGAGCCACTTGGAAAGGATCTACATGCAACTTGCTGGTGTTGCGTGGAAAAAGGGCTAGAAGCATGCAACCAGTCTATGGTACTTCTATTACAGATTTGGTTGCAGCATATCTTCAATATCAACATATGCAAGCTCATGCCTCTCCTTCAACAAAGAAGGGGTACTCTTCAGAGGGCTTGACTAGATGTTGGTTAGTTGTATTTCAGGACTATGGCAGAGACGACTTGCTCAATGATGCTCAGATACAGTCAATCTGGCAAGCATATGCAAGACTATGGGTCAGCACCTGCACTTTGTTCTCTGTGCATGTTTGTGTTGTCTTCTTACTACCACAACAACATGGACGTTAGACCTAATTTAAACTTTGGCCTATTTTGCCTTATTATAGAGACATGCAGGTTTTCATAGCGGGTGGTTGTTGCCATTGCTCTATCTTTACTTCCACAGAGGGTTTATCGCACACATACCTAACTAACATAAATGAAGGTAGACACGTAGTATGAAGGAATATGCTATGCTGGTAACCCTACCTTGATGCTTCCATCCCAGCTCCCACTGAATAGTATGTCCTCATACAAACAAAGGCTCGAAATAACCCCATCGTGTGCTGTTACTAAGTTCAAGCAAGCTTCATCTCGCCAAACCTGCACCCAGAAGTTTAGTCAATTACAAACCCCCTAGACAAAACCACTTTACATTTATTGCTGAAAAACATTGGTGAATCAAAAGTCCAGCCCTGCCAACCTCATACAGGTTGCATGTACTTCACACACTTTCTCTTACTGATACAAAGTTTTCCAAAAAATCATACAGAAAGATTCAAGAAAATGAGATATTGGAAAGGAACTACAATAGATGCTCAAATGATTCTGCCTCAAAGTGAAAGAGATAAAATCAAGTTAACTGACCTGAATCTTGCCACTATGGTATCCTGCCAAAAGGATGTCTGCAGTCATTGCAAGGGCTCGCACTGCACCTAGTTCCGATGACTCGCCAAGTACAGCCAGAGGACTGTGATCATTACGCCACCATAGTCGGATTGTACCATCCCAACTGCCACTGAACAGTACCTCTTTATCTATCAATAATGCTGAAACCAAAGATTTGTGTCCCTCCATGGTTGCAATAAGACTGTGATCCTGCACGAATAACCTCTTTCAAAAAACTTCAAAAGCCATATCTAGATTCCTCCTGTGAACTTTTGGTTCACCAGAATGTATAGAAGCATTACGAGAACTATGGCCGGTCCCCCAGGATCTTCATAATAATGACACGTGCACACAGATTCATGGTACGAAATGCTTTACTCACTGTTCAACAAGCAGTACTCCGAAAAAAAACCAGCATCCCATTAATGATTCACATATTGGTGTCCATGCATCTGTGAGGTAGGTCATAGTCTATGTTCCCATTTCCGTAATATTTTTCCTACAGTCTAATGTTCATAAAACGCAATAAAAAGTAATGGAGTAAATATAATATAATTTTTATAGTAATTTGGTATGTGAAAGAAGACTCACAATTTGAAATTTGTTCTCATAACTTTATAATTCTAGCCTGTCTCCTGAAAATACATCATCATCTACTCATGCCAGCCTACCATGTCCAATTCAGTCAGAACAAGCATTATACTCTCTGAGGCTTAGGCATTTGATATCTGCAGGTAAAGCTGATTGATATGAACTACCGGAAGCAGCAAATGAGATTTGCTATTGGCCGCTGAGTACCTTTTTCTGTGAAAAAATAACAAATAAATGCTTTTTTATTTAAAAAAGACACCTCCTTTTTAAATCAATATTGCTCCAATAGCAATGTTGGAAGTGTCAGTCTAACCTCAAATGGGAGATTTGGGTCCACAGCCATTACCAGTGTCATAGTAAGTACTTGCTTGCTTTGCTTTAAACTATACTCTGCCGCAAGCAGATATTGGAAAGACGTGCTGCTTTTCAGAAATTCAGAAATTGGGCACCAATAATTGAAAAAGTAATCAACATTGGTATGTTGATTAAAAGAATTTCAAGCCAAAAAGAAAGTGGACATTATTCTTCAGTGTCAGCAAATTACGGATTACCTCAATCTTCTGGAGATTCCATAGACATGCCAATTAATGAAATCACATGTTCCAAATACTCCAGGTTGGTTTGGGAAAACTCACTCTTTTCAGTGTTGATCCAGAGAAAATTTTCTATAGCACTTCAAAAACCTTTCAGAGATGTTTATGTTCAATCAAGGATCTGCTGAACACCAACATGTGATCAAAGTAGATTACGACAAATTTTTTGAATGGAAGATGTCATTCATTGAGCTGATAAATGTTGCTTAGGATAGTTTAACTGAAAGGGCATCACCAAACATTCATAATATCTGGATTTAGTGTGCAAACCTGTTTTGCACTCATCACCTTTCTTGTTTGGACCTAGTGATAAGCAGAAAGAAGGCCAGCCAAGGAAAAGTAGTCTTACATGTCACAATTGGTTGGAGAACTTATCATCTTGATGGTGAGCTTGAAGCTCAATAATCTATGCAAAGTTGCATACACTTGTTTTTCTTTTCAACAAGAAGCACTAACTTTGTTAAATGTTGTTGGATTGAGTGCCTGGTACTTCTGTTGTTGCTATTGGAGGTTCTTCTGTTCTGGTGCATGCTGGACTGAAGGGGGAATGCCCCTTTATATGAGGATAGGGCTTCTGGAGGGCTGACATAGTCTGTGGCCTGCAGGATGCCACAGACTAACCCAACTAACTGCCGGCCAGGCATCCATGTGGCGGCCCTGTACATGCTGCGGTACTGTATTGCCAACCTGTAAAGCTGGAGCTATCCTGTGCTGCTAACATCAGCTATCGTACAGGCTGACATCATCCTTTCCTTGCTATAACACATTGACTGACCTACTGCTGTGGGCTACACAGCTGCAAAACTACCACGTAGGCAGCATGGACTGCAACTGCCCATGACATCCCCTTCTGATAAAGCTGGAACACAGGGAAAACTTGGAAATCCCTGTCCAAGAATTGCCTGAACCTACCGAATCATCGACAGACCAGCTGTTAGCTTCTGGTGGGTCAGGTTAGGCACCATAAAAAGCAAACTATTACTGAAATGGTGTCATTCTGACAACGACTACTGTGCGGTAGCCAACAACCCATGGTGCACCCATGATGATGTCTGCAGCCTAACTAGGTCATGATGGAGGTCTGTTTCTTTCAAAGCCTGAATTTAAATAAATTTGAAGAATGTGTTTGACAAAACAGATGAAACGTTTCTTGTGACTATGGTCCATTTTTAAGCATGTCTACCTTCCAAAGTTATGCATATTTCTTTTTTTTCTTAACAGAGGAGGAGCTTCTATTTATGCTGTGACATAAACCACCATACAAATCAGCAAGACCAAAGGTGCTAACCATGGAAAATAAAGAAAAAAACTCGTTGTCACCAAGAGAAACCAGCTTGTTTCCTGAGAACCCAGCACACTGCTTAGGGAATCTCTGGAATAGGGGCTAGCAACAAAGGCGGCAGTAGCGAATACCTCTCATGATGAGGACATAGAAAATGCCTACAGACCGTGCTTGGCAGAAACACTTCCATTTTTGGCATGTCGCTCTAGAACCCGGAGGCCCGTGCTCCCAGATGGCACACAGGGTGTAAATAATATCTTGCCAAATGGCGATAATTATCAAGTGGCTGTCAGTGGAACCTAATGCCCTCCCATCATCTAGCTGCACAGGCAACCCAGATGTTCCAAGTGATGATGCTGGATACCGTCTCCCAAACACTATCCTCAAACGAGGCATGGCGTGCGCAACTAGGAGGAGCCACTTTGTACGCCTCAACCCTAATCACCTACTGGCCCTAAATCCGACAAGATGGAGAGGCAAGATCTATTGAGAAAGCATGGCCCCCGTCAGTGAGCCACACGGCCATCCCCAAGTGAAGTCTCACTACATCCACCTCGTACTGGCCACAATCCTCAGGGATGCCGACCAAATCCTCTACGCCGCTTAGCAGCCCCAATGATAGTGTGGGATCATCTCTAGCACCCTATCTGTGAAGTAGACCGACAGGCCTCCATGAGGCAATCATCCATAAGAAGTAAGAGATCTTCCGTGGTCTCAAAGTGGTCCAGAGGCGCTACCAAAAGCAAGAGAGAACCTCATGGGGGACATCCAACTCAACCCAAAGGCACTCCCTCAAGGGGGTCCACACTGCCACCTCAAGCTGCAAGCGACGATCAATGCAAGTAGTGTAGAAGAAAAATGGCAACTCCTCCACTCTGTCTATGTGCCCTCTTCAAGCAGGCCGGATCCACTCCCCCGGGTCCCACTAAATGTCCTTGAGCAATCGACCCTCCCACAAGCAAAGAGGCCATCATGCTCCCTCCTGATCAGATAGAACTGTGTCCACACTTTGCCCAAACAGCCCACCATCCTGATCCTCTACCACAAAAGCCCATCTAAGACCTCCTCATCCCAACGGTCTCTCTGTCTCTGGCTGCCAAAGGCTCCCCATCCCACCTTGTAGTTCCTCCGTAGTAAAATCCCCGTGAGAGCTGGAGGAACTGAATCTATAGAGGCGCTCTAGTCCTCGAAAACTACCCAAACCAATGATGGGGGGTCCAGGGGGTGCTCAATCCCTCCCACCATTCTCAGCCATAAGTATGCATGCCCCCTCAAGTGCAAAAGTGCCTACGTCTTGTCTTCCATATCCAGAGGAAGCCGTTGCCACACCCTAAAGGACCTCGCTGGGCCACTATGCCCAGCCAATATGTGACCGCTGTCCTTAGCATATGCCCCATAGATCCCAAACCTCTGGGTGCCAAATGATCGCCTACCGCTCAAACTCCTCTCGACAGGTGTGCTTGGCCCAAATAAGTCTCCCAAGCAGGCACTTCCGAACTCTGAACATGCTACACATCACAGGGGAGCCCTTCCCTGTGAGGGGGACTCCAAGAAAATCCATCTATGTGACGATTGCCACTGCCCACCTGTACAGGGAGTAATCCTGAGAAGCCCTCGTCGCTGAAGCAAGAGCTTCCAGGGCTCATAACCTTGGGTGAGACCCCTAGCTTGCCCAAGAGGGCTCTACTCTGCACCTCTAGGTCAATGAGGCTGCCTGGGAATTGGGAGAACTCCGCCTCCCGCCAAGTGTCCCCGCCACAGATCATGAAAACCTCCCAAGCGTTGGCATCTCCAAGAAATAAGGTCCACCTGCTTGTCCTCCCAAACTATAGGTTGTTGAAATCTCTAACTCTCCGTTAGCCGCGTCCAGATCGCTAGGCGCTGCTGTCTGCAAGCAGAGGCGTAGACATTCAAGATGCCTATCCACAAGTCGCACGCACAAAGGCCCATCCATATTGCACGTTCTGTGATAAGCTCTCCCCGGTCATATACGTCCACGGCCAGAGCTTGTGAAACCAAAATGCACACCCCTCCACTCCTGCCAACTAGGGGGACCCACACCTTCGGGCCTCTCCCTGGAAGGAGGTGGTGCGGGCATCTCACATCTGTTGCTGAAAACATATGCTCCTAGATCAATAGAAAATACAACGCCCATCCTACCACAGCCCTCTGTAACCCTGGTGAAGTATCAGATACTGTGTTTGCTGTTGTGCTCGGTCATGGAGCCCTTGCCATTCCAGCTCACTATGCTCAAACTCATGGGGAGGCAGCTTGGGTGAATAGGGCTCGCTTATGAGTAGGAGCCTACACTACCGCATTGTACTTCTACTTCTTCAATGGGGGTTTGGACAAGAAGTAAATTGCATCAATGCGGCGTCATACAAGAGGCATGACCGGTTCCACGCCTACCTTGTGATTCAACTACATCATGAAAGAGACCTCTAGCCGCAGTTTGGATAGGAAGTGATATGCATCAGTGTGGCATCGCGCAAGAGGAATGAGTGGTTCCACGCCTACCTTGAGAGTCAATTGCATCATGAAGGAGACCTCTATCCCCAGTTTGGCTGCACACTGATGGATGTTGACCAGTGCGTAACCTAATCGAGTCCAAGTGGTGTCAAGGGAATTCAGCTAGAGAAGGAAGACCCCCCTCTCATAGGCCTCTTTTCCTCATGGTAATGTCTATCATAGCCCACAGTATGATGGTCCTAAACTCAACCTTTATTATCATTGCAATCATTGGATTTCACTGTCGCTGCTTGCTCTACCACAAAGTATCTGGCATTACCTCATCCATGGTCACCCGTTAACACTTAAGAGGCTGTCTCAAACCTTCTTGCTGCAACCATGTTCTGGAAATGCCTCAAAGATATCTAGGAGTGGGGTTCAGCTTCACTTGTTGAGAGTCTTTTGGATCTTCATTTGGAGCAGCAAGGGTCAATTTCCTTGTTTCAAGTTGTTCCTTTTCATCAACTTGTACGAACCAAAGGAGCTGACCAAGTTCAACAAACAATCAAGCTCACTTCACTAAAAAGATGTAGAATAAGATGGATACAAGCAATCACAAGCTGTGTGTCAAAGAGGTGACAGCTGGACTTGGGAACTTCCTAGGCCAATCTAAGGTTGAATAAAATTTGAATGGAAATTGAGCAACGCAAGCTCTAAAATGTACTCTGATATCAATTCCAAGTGGGAGCATCTTACAAACAAATTGTTACCAACTTAATTGAAATAAGGGATTCTTTATAAACCAAAAGTTTTGAAATGCCCTCTTGAACCTGTGTAAAGTTTCTAATTACATGTTTTAACATTACAATTTAATTCACATGAGTGAAAGGTATGGAGAGTAGGGTTTAGAAACTTTGTGACCATCGCTCCATTAAAAGTTGGGTTTAAACACCTACTCCACTCGAACAAGACTCTGAAAAACCCTAGCTCTGCAACTCGAATTGTCATGTGCAAGTATAAGTGGGCGAGAGAAAATCCTACTGGAATACCTCAAACAAAACTATACAAAACGCTACTGAAATACTCACGCCAAGTGGAACTGTTAGGTTCAAGTAAGCATGGGCAACAGAACTCCAAACCAGTCATTCAGTTCATTTAATCTAGATTAGGCCCAAGAAGCATTGATTTTCCATAAAAAGTAAAAATCTAGGAAAGAAAAATGCGTAGTTGTCTAATTTCACTGGCGACGTGAATCAAAACCCCTTGGGTTGGCTAAAAAATCAACTATTATTCTAAACTCATGACTCATCTACCCTTACATCCAAAGAATTTATAAATTAATGCAGCCAAGGCAGCATGCTCGTGTGCTACAGAGCCTAGGGTAAATAAAACACACTCGAGGATAAGATAGGCCTCGAGTCCATATCCACTAAAATCTGCACTGCTTCTAAATGGGCTCGCATTTGCCCCATTGACTTAATACCTGCCAGGACACACCAAGGCTCATCTGAAACTGCATTGAAAGGGGTCAATTGTGAAAAAGTGGACACAAAAGTTCACATGATAAGTGGAGTAATCACATGTTAGTATGCATGTTTCACATAACAAACTAGTAGGGGGTGATCTAGGAAGCTACATGGGAGTTTGAGAGGTGAACTAAGCCTGTGTCCGAAGCACACCAAGCATCGTCATACAAAAACCATGACACAAACCAACATACAGACTAACAAGTAGATCAACTCATACGCGTATTGTAAAAAAGCTGGCAATTATAAAAACTGCAGATTTTTCTCCCTCGTAACCAATGGTATACCTGTAAAGACCACACCTTGATGGACTTGTCACCACTACCACTGTAGAGAAAGTGATCTTCAGATACTGCAAGCGATGCAACCCCAGAATAGCGCCAGTCTTCATGCTCATACCATTTAATGCGATAATCTTCTGCGGCTCCTTCTAGCTCCCAGATACAAATTTCCCCTCCATAATCTCCACTGATACATAGAAGTGATTGTTGGTCAGCAGCCATGGCCATCACCCTATGAGCATGGCCTTTTAAGGTTTTTAGTAGAATAGCATCCTGTAACAAAAGTTCCACACCAACTCACACAATACAATGGAATCATTGAACAAATTGAAGCGCCAGAGCAGCTGATGTTGAGACGGAAGATTACTTTAAAAATACAGGCCCTACTAACAAAGCAATTGAAAGAAACACAACAGTCATTCTGTCTAGGGAAACAGGGCTCTTACGTTCAAGGACCACACACATATTGATTTATCAAAAGAAGCACTGAGCAGATATTGTCCTGCATAAATGGAAAAGAACGCGGAACAGGAATTTGCAGTCAATCATAAATTGTGATACAGGTAAGCTTAATCTCTAGTAATAACCTGGTGCATTCTAGTTCCATATTCTGTTCCACAGAACAATGCCTGGATTAAAAAAAGAAACTCACCACACACAAGTAAACACGTTACGTAGCCTGAATGTCCATCCAAAAAACTCATCTTCCCTACTTCTTCATCGTCACCCTCCAAGCTTCCAGACAAAGCTCCCGGCAGCTGTGAAACCTCTGCATTAGCATTTGCTTTCCTATTCGTCATTGGCATACCCTGTTCTTCTTGGAAATGTTCTCTTGATAGATTAATATCACATTCGAGTGCCAAACACCAAAAACTCTCGAATGACTTGACCTCAAGTGAATCATATGCTGAATTCACAGGAGTCTCAATATTGTTAAGGAGGTGCCAAATTTCGATTATGTCAGGCCTGTCTTCAGGTATACGTGCAAAGCATCTAGCTAGTACCCTTACAAAATTCGTGGATGGATCATCTCTAGCCAGCACTGAGTGATCTAATTCAGCAGAGTCCCCACGGATCCTCTCTCCCAGCCATAATTCGGCTCTTTCCATGGGATTTATAGGATTTTGAAGGTGGTCCTGTATTGCAAGACCATCCCATGGAGTCTCTCCAAAAAAAAGATTACAAAGGAGACAACCAAGGGTCCATGTGTCCGTTTTGCACGTAATGGTCGAGTGTGAAGATGATTTCAGTCCTAAACTTGATAGCAACTCTGGACTGCCACAATACAAATGTAAGTCTTCTTCCATTGGGGGGTTAAAACCTTGAGGCAAAGGCTCGCTCTGCCCCTGGATACCAGTTTCTTCTTGTTGAGTTATGGTAGGGCTCTTTGCAACGTTGCATTGACCTTTGACGTAGTCTTTCAAAGCCTTTCTTAAGCATAGGAACGCATTGATATCCAATCTTAGGTGAAGAAATTCACTACAAAGCAAGCACTTCGGAGTGATGAACCCAGCAACTAATCCTTCACGATGTAATCCCACAAGTAGTTCGCAAATTTCCTTTCCAATTTGCCAAATACCGTTTACTTTTGTAAGATTGCGCGGTGGTTCTACTTCTTTCCTTGAGCGTGGCAGATGTAGAATTTCTTTTCCTACTCCAAGTTTTAATTGAGAGTTAGTAAACTGCCAAAAATATTGCGACTCCTTTGTAGAGGCCTTACAGACCAAATAGAGACGTCCCTCTGCATTCATCCAGAATCCAAATATAGTGCATACTGTTTCATGCAACATTGAGATCCTTAATAAATGGAACAAATCCCTCCTTTGCTGCTTTGTCAAGGATTCCAAAAGTGACTCAATCCTCTGACGATACTGTAAGTCCTTGGCGTTTTTCAGGTTTTGAGAATGAATTGAACTCCACACCGTGTCAATGGGAAGAAGTGTCGCTGAATAAGTATGCTTTAAGTTTTCATCTCGGAAGACAGAAATCTCTCCGGATATAACATGATTCAACTGAGGTCTGTCCGATCCATCCAGCAATCTAACTGAATTCTGAGGGATAACCCATGTGCACAATTCTGAAAGGAATGCGCCGAACAAAAACGAGGGTGGAAGATGAAGGGGAATGTTTTTATTGCGGGCATGAATAGTGGGGGAGATGGAGCGATCCGCGTCTGAGGATTGGGCCAGCGATGACGAAGACGAGGGGATGAAGCGAAGCAATTCGATATTCTTGGGAAGAGCAGAAGCACCAGCGAGAGGAAGTTGGGAGCGTTGGTTACATTCAGGGCAACGGAGAAAAGAGGGACGAGGTGGGAAACGGGAATGATTTCGGATGGAGAGGTTGGAGACACAGAATTGACAGAGCGAATGGCCACAAGAGAGCACGCGAGGGATGTGGTGCGTACCGTCGAAGGGTTGCAAGCAAACGACGCATTCTGGGACGACGACGGCCTCCTCCAAAGCTCGCTCCATGAAAACTACAAAGCTGCTGCAGGGCGCTGCTACGGCTCCTTCTAAATAGCCTGCTACTGCTCCTCCCTCTTATTCTCAGCAAGAATGGCCAGCAACACCACCCTTTCCCCGTTCCTCATTCCACACACACTCATCTTGGAAATGCAACACCTTTCCAGTACTGCAACCAACACATAAATAGTCTCAAGTAAACCGATTTCAATTGTTACAACGTTTGTGGCCTTAGAGCCAGTGCACTCGTGACTCGAGAAGGAAAATGCTAGATCCAGACGTAGAGACACATCAGACAATTTTGTTCACACTTGGAAATACCAAACACCATCCAAGCTCTCACTTCATTGGAATGGAATGGACGTCTCAGTCCTTGCATTCTGAAGAGCTGGGCCTTGCATTGTGAAGAGCTGGGCCTTGTTGATTGGCCTACAAATCTTCATCTCTACCCAAGCCAGAGCATTCAAGGGACTGGAACCGCATACAGCTCCATATGGCAGAATACGATTGGTTGGAGACTTGATGGCGCTTTGGTGCGCAAATCCTCACCCTCAAAATCCGAGTTGCAAAAATGAGCACCAAGGGCGCTTCATTGTGTCTCAATATTCGAGCCATTCGCCAATGAATCGCCACCAGCTTCGCATTACATGGAGCGTGTGCACTGGCTCTTACAGGCTCGTATGAAGCTACGGAGCTCTCTCAATGGCTCAGGCCCTCTCCTACCTTTCTTGCTCTTCAAGGCATCAACATGAATGGGAGACTCTCAAGGAAAGACTAAAGAAAGTGGACAATAGGAGAACATGTTCTCTTCTAACCATGCTAAAGGCAAAGTCGGCCCAACCATTGGAAACTTGTAATCTAGTGGCTTTATTCTTATGAGATTTACAATAGCTGATCTCCAAGAGAGTTCAGTGGCAATAGAGATGTCTATTAAGAAAGCTCATTTTATTTATGATTTCTATGTATTGCCCTACTTCCTACTCTTTAAGGATCTTGTGGATGAGCTACCTTTTCATGGACACAATTTCATCTTGCTTGGAGACTTCAACACAATAGAGTCAAACGAAGACATGTCGCTTGAGAAAGGGTCCATGATTAGAGGAGGCGTACTTCAAACATGGCAGTTAGTACATCTTGGCTCTAACTTCACCTGGTCTGGCAGACAGATTGGAGACAATGGGAGAAAGGGTAGATTAGTTAGAATATATGCCTCTAAATCTCATTATGGCTCGAAAATGCAGAACAATTAAGTGAATCAATGATTTGAAGCAACCATTCATTATTCCAAAACCCCTAAAGCCCCTAGTCGGAGGCTTCCTATCACACTTTCCTCTTTTCTACCATAACTCATGATAAAGGGTGGAGTTGAAGGTTGACCTTTTATTCATACTTTCTAACCACAAACTAGTGGCTTAGGTCAAAGATCTCAGTCCTACCTCAAAGTTGATCCTAGTTCTTTCAGGCTTAAGGCTGTTTAGGAGCGAATTCAAAACATTTGGGAGAAGGCTTTTTTGTCTAATGGCTATAGCGATAATTGTTAGGCTGAAGCAATGGGTTCCACACGAAAAAAATAAAATGTTAGGGATACCCCTCAGCAAGATGCTTCTAAGGCGAAATGTGATGCTATGGAGGGTTGTGGCGAGAGTGACTCAGCTTAGACTCCTAGATGGGAAGGTGAAGATGCTGACATGTCAGATGAAGTGGGAGGCCGCCTCTAGCAGCAGCTCCTTCTATTTCCTTAACCCACCCAAGGACCCACATCGACAAAGGCTTACTAGGGTTACTTATGGCCGCGGATAGCAAGTGTATGAGATGTCCCCTGAGCCACACAGATCTACTAGACTCACTCCCCATCCATGAGGATTGTTTCTTGGAATGTGTGGGGAATAGACGGTGCTCATCTTTGCCTTGGACACATGCCAAATACGATTGGGGCATCCTACTGCTAGGCAGAGCACTCTGGGTTACACAATCCTACACTCTGGGTTACAATGAGGATTGTGGAGGCTATAATATCACTTCTGTCCATTTATGCCCCTAATGAAGTCCCAAAAAATGCAAGGTTGAAAACAAGAAAAACAAGGGAGCACATGATGTGCTTGATAGCGCTGCCTTTTAGCTTTCATGGAGTAAGCATGCAGGGCTGACTTTTGGATCATCATCTATTAGAATCTTAGAGTCATTGATGTATGGGAGTGACTTCAAAATGTTAGAGACTACAAAGAATAGAAGGGAAGGAGGAGAGGCAGACATTCTTAGAGGAGAGGAACAGGCAAGCTTGGGAGAAGCTCATTTTTCATGTGAGAGGACCGGATCCCTTGCATCTAGCTAGGTTTGGCCGCTCACTAGGATCTCTTCTCTTCTCTAGATGAGATAGACAAGTCGATGCAAGCATGTTCTCTAGAACAGATGGATTCTATGTGAATAAGTGGGCATGTGCTAGAGGAGGGATGATGGGGATTGTTCCAAGTACTACCTTAACATTTTTTGACATAGATCATTAATTCTTTTGGAGCAGCAAAGAGGGGAGCCTTTACATGCATGATTTCTAATTTCTTATGCTAGGAGGTTTCTCTTCACGAAGGTCTAGAGATCAAGAACTGAGGGGATCAACAGCTCAAGGTCTAGACTGCTACTTATAGGATATCCATGCACTTCTTCGCTATGAGATCCTTTGTCTATAATCTAAGCCAACGTCCAGAAGTCACCACCATCTCATTGTAGAATAGATGAAGTTTTTGATGAGTCGCTTCACCTAGCCGATGCAAGATCTAGAAAAGGCCTAACAAGATGTTATATAGCACAAAGTAGCAAGTACTACTTGGTTGGCAACCACAACTCTACTTGGCGAGGATAGTTTGGCCGAGCTCAAATGTAAGAGCTTCCTCTAAATGCTCAAAAGTAGTGGTGCCAACTACTGCTCTAACATGACATTCAAGATATTGCATTGCAGTCCCAACTATTGCTCTCTAATCAAGGTGACGTGAATCAGTGACCAAATCACCTACAACGTGTGCAGCTCCTGAAGTGAGGTAGAATGATTCCATGGCTGAAACAAATGCCTTGAAGATGTCTACCCCTTCATCAAGATACACTACCATATCAATTGCAATTTCTGCTTCAAGAACCTCCTCCAAACCTGCAATGGACATCCAAATGTCATGAATACTTGTGCCTTTGCTTCTCAAAAACCACTCATAGACAACAAATAGAAAAGTAGAGGGGTCAAGGGACATCCTTGTCCCACTAATTTGGCTATGTGAAGTTTGTCCTATTGGCTCCCTTGAGTAAAGGTTGGCTATATGCTAAAAATTGAGTGCTAACAACCCTATCTACTATCTCGGGAAGCCCATCCTCTCCGCAGTTCCCTCAAAAACTGCCCATCCACCCTCATAGGCCTTCTCAAAATCAAGACACAAAACCAATAAGTCGTCTTGGCTTGACTATTGCAATGTTATGGGAAAAAGTTGCAACAGCTAGAGCTAAAGAAGAGACCAGATAGAAAAAAGGATTAAAAATGTCAACATAAGGCCAAGACTGGGCCCATTAAGGAATAAGTGGACCTCAAAATTTTAAAACTTGTCCTAAGAAAGAAACAAAGGCTTATCTTTAACCAATCTTGGATACATCTTAGAGAATTGGGTTGGGAAGTTGGATATATAGACCCATAAAGAAACCTTCAGCCTAAACTAGGGGAAAACATGCCAAGGAGGTGAACCCTTGCTAGTCAAAGAAGACGGACTACAACTATTTCCAAGGAAGACAATGTAAAGTTAATTCTCAAGCATTTTCAGGGGCTACTTTTATCTACATCTTAGATAAGTAATGTTGTTATTCAAGTTAGATATAAATGCTGAGAAGTTAGGGAGAGAGCATTAGCAAATTATGGGAAGCTACAATCACAAGCACCTTTAAGGATGTAGTAAATGCTATGGTTGATGGAGAAAACCCTTAGGGACGATGGTTTGCCTATAGAGTTTTACAATAAATTTGAGAATTGGGTTGGGCCTTCCATCTTTATGTATGGCAAGAAAGACTACAATTAGACTCTCTCCCATCACACATAAATAGAAGCATCATAAACTGAGACCTAAGGAAGCCCTCAAAGGAGGTATTGAAAAATTGGAGGCCTCTCACAATGCTCAACTATAGTAGGCTCTTAGAATTGATAGCAAAATGAAAGGCTTAGATAGGCTTGAGCATATAGGATTCATCAAAGATAGACATATTCTAGAAGTTCTCATTAATCTGTGGGAGGGCTGTGAATATGCCAAAGAGACTGAGTAGGGCATATGCCTCATAAAGGTTAACCAAAGTAAGGCATATGGCAAGCTTGATTAGGGTGGCTTGATTGGGCTTTCTTCTTCAATCACTGATGGACATCAAGATAGGGGTTGACTTTACAAGTTTCACTAGGCTACTACTCACTAATGCTCTAGCCAAAGTGGATATCAATAGTGAACTTACAATGTCTTTCTAGTTGAAGAGATTAATAAGGCAAGGATATACTATTGCTCCTCTTCTTTTTGCCATAGTTGGAAATGCCCTTGGATGGCTCATAGATAATGAGGTAAAAAATGGAGGCATCCTTCAAACACTGAAGAAGATGTTTTAGGGGTTATATATTTTTTGGAGACCTTAAGTTGGCCTTTATATCTCTTATCAATCACACAAAGATGGCCTATTCTCCCATTTTTATAGACCACCATCCTTTGCTAGGGGCCATGGGATTGAGAAGGGATGTATTTTTAGATGTCTTGGCATTCCAAAGGGTTTTCAAATTTCAATGAAACAAATATGGGAATTGTAATGAGAGAAATTTTAGAAAAAATTGGGGAAGTGGAAAGGCTTTCATTCAAGTTAACCTAGTGGATGGGAGGAAGATGGTCCCCAATCATTGTGTCTACCCTATCGCTATCCAGTTTCTTTCTTGTTGGGCTCCCTCTTAGATATGTCTCAACCAGCTTATCAAGATATGTAGAGCCCTTATATGGTGATGAACCATAAATATTCATTTGGTCTAGTGGCAATTTTGCATTGTTGACAAAAAGGAGTGCAAGCTAGGGGTTATTAACATACATGTTGTTGCACATAAACTTTTTCTAATATGGGTTGTAAAAGTAACTCTCAAGCCTAAAGAGATCTTATCAATGAGAATGTACCTTAGGCTTGGTCGTTGTTCAACAAAGGGTTGTAGATGTAGGGTCAATTGTGGGACAAAACTAACCTAAAGTGGCAGGAATGGCCAACCATTAGAAGTGAGTGTCGACAATAGAGACAAGGAGCTAGTCTGTCAAAGATTGAGTCTATGTAATGACATATGGAGGGGATGCTCCTAGCTTATTTTTAGCAAAGACTTTGATTGTGGTTAGGCCCCAACTCCTTTCTCCCTATACCCACACCCAAATAGGATCACTCCATTGGTCTTAATAAAACTCTCAATGTGAGATGGTTTAGGTCAAACTCCACCTTCTCATGGCATTACAATTTGAAGATATATGGCTCAGTGTTGAGGGTGACCTCTCCACCCACGTGGGCTTCACCCAAGGAGGGTTAGTACACCCCTAGTAAAGGGAAGTTACATTAGGGAATAGTGGATACTTTTGTAATTGTAGGGACAGTCTTAATTGTCCCTAACAGCTAGTAGTAGTGGCCTTATCCACCACATCATGTTTTTAACTATTTCTGTTTCTGATAGCTACCCAACCGAAGTTGGATTAATATCATATGATCTTTACCTCCTATATGAGGGGGGTTGTTGTGATCTGCTGGAATACAAACTTCTAGTACCATTGCTACTGTATACATAGTTATCTCGGTTCTCTATATGTTTTGAATTATCTTGTCATCTTTTCGACATTAGTCGGACATAAGTCTAACCCTGGCACTACCATTGCCAGGTGTGGATATGTGTAGGTGTTTTCTAGCCTTTTGGAGACACCACCAACACTATTGGCGATCCTCTACTATGTTTGAACTCTGACTATCGGTTGTTGCTACATAGTAATTCTACAAAAAGAGAGAAAACCATAAGATCTACGATGCCACGGGAAAAATAGACTAGCAGACGCAACAACTTCCATGAAAATCAAGTATACAATGAAGCATTGTTGCAGTGACAACTTATCGCAAAGCAGAAAGGCACACAACCATGTTCAACAAAGGAAATCCTTCAGAAAATCACTTGAAGCCAGGACTACGATCAAAATTCCTTCAAGACTTATGTTATCGACTTCATTCAAAGAAAATCAACTGGATAGCCACCACAACACTTTGGACAAGTGAATGCACTGTGACGAGTGGGGTGCCTACGAAGCTGTAGCTCAGAGTCTCCAATTAGTGCCAAGCAGAGCCTGGTCCGACTCCTATCCGACAATACAAGGGGGGAACAAGCGGACTAACGTCCTACTGCGCACAAAGCACAACCAGCTATACTAAAGACCGCAAGATCGAGAAAGTGCAAGTAGACTCCTTATGACAATGCACTAGATGCAACTCAATAGTAGCAAGTGATTAAACTGCTCTATTTTTCTCTTACATGGCAAGTACCTTGGTCCATGTCAGATAACTCTCAGGAGCAAACATCCCCTCGCCAAATTGGCTATGCCTACTTCACCAGAAACCATGCTAGACTGGAAGCGAGCACACAGACAGATGATCAGGACGATATTTTCCACGATCCAGATTACACACCGAGTGGAACAAGTTCTTTCGATAATTCCGTGCATGGCACAGAAGTAAGTGAAGTGCAGCTCGAACTTACCCAATTGATGGTGCAATCACCTGCTAAAGAATTAATCAAGAGGAGTATTGTGACAAATTTCGTAGCACAATTATTTGTATGAGCTCAAAGGAAACTCGACTTCAATCCACTGGCTCCACCTCCAAAAAGAAGACAAAAGCTCCACCTCAAAGACAACAACAACCAAGAATGCAGAATCCCTTGGTGAAATCAGCTAAATTCACCGGCAAGAAAGGACAAGATCCAGACAGTCATGAGCCGCACAGTTTGAGACAAGATGGGCTACAAGTGGATTCGGACAACTCACGGACCTCACAAAAAAAGTGCAGTTTGCAGCAACATTTAATGGTAGGCAATGAATTGGCTTATGCAATACAATGTATCTAATTTTCAAACTTATGATGAATTGAAAACTGCCTTTTTAAGCCGCTTTCATAAAGAAAAAACTCCAGAAGACATACTCAAGAAGCTTTGAAACATGAAGCAAAAACATATGTTAGTTGAAGACTATGCACAAATGTTCAGAAATCTGAACAGGAGGTTGACAAACAATCAAAAACCAACTGATGAGCAGTTGGGAGACTATTTTTGTAAAGGACTTGATAAGGAATTATGAACAGCAGTAGCTAGCACAAATAGGAGTAAATGATTTTAACAACATGGTTGATGCTGCACAAAGAGCAAAAAGAAGACTTGGCACAAAGTCAAGGTCCAAAAAATAAAAGAAGAAAAGGCATTCCGACTTTGACACAGATACTAATGTAGAAGAAGAGGAAAGTGATGCAACAGCAATTGAAACATCATATGAAGAGAGTGAAGAGGAAAATACCTCCAAGAAAAAGAAAAGATAGAGCAAGGACAAAGAAAAATCAAAAGGCAAGAAGAAAATAGACAAGCTCTCTAAGTTAGAGCAAATGATCAAGGAGCAATTGGAAACTTTAGAAACGCCACCACCTCCACCTAAAATTACTTGTGCATTTTGTGGGAAGGACAATCATGAGAAAGAAAGATGCTGGTATAATCCAAATAACAGGGGGAGAGTTCCTCCTCATGTACAAAACTCAAACAACCAAGCCCCACCCGTGGCAACCAATCAGATTGTAGTCGGCAACCAAGGACAACAAAGATTCAATAATCCACAACCAAGAAGACCCAATCGGCAGAATTGGGAAAATCAACAAGTACAAAACTAGAATCAACCATGCACATATTGCGGCATGGAAGGACACAGACAATGTCCTTAGTGTGAACTTTGGTGCAAGCACTGAGGAGAAAGAGGAATCCCCATTATCAACTATAATGCTCTGAGGTAGTCAAAATCAACAAAAACAGCAACTACCACCAAGCGTTCATATGGTGTACTTGGATCCTATAAATGAGGATTACAATAAACAAACTCAAAGAAGTCAGAGGAATATACAAGCACTGGCAGTGACTAGATCTAAAGGTACAAAGCCCATCCGTGGCCTTGGAGATGCACCAAGAATGACAACAAAGCCAATGAACTGGCCCAATCAGACACATATAAAAATCAAGCTTTATAGAAAATACTTGAAAATAATGCGGCATCATAAGCACAAAGATCACAACTCCAAAACAAGGGTAAGGCTAAGCTCACTCCAAACATAGTCCAACAATCTTCCGACAAAAAACATCCGACATCAAGCTACAACTAGTCAACTTTAGCATGGCAACATACAAAAATTTAACAAGGCTCTAGACACACAAACAAGAGTACAAGCTTCCACCAACCAGAGATATATTCCAAAACATAAACTAGATTTTTTGGCTGGAACCCAGCTCCGAACTCAGCAGAGCAACAAAACAGTGGTGACAAAGTCAAGATGATAGAAATCACAAAGGGACAGACAGTTCCAATTCCAAACACCATGCTCAAAAATAGAAGTCAGATACAAAAAAAGGACAAGCATGAAAAGGAAGATCCCACACTCTTCTTTAAAGAACTTTTGGAGTCCAAAGTTGAAATAACACTAGATCAACTTCTTAATCTTGTTCCAGCTTTTAAGCATCAATTATGTTAGACTTAGCATTTTACCGACAATCCTCTACCCACAAATTAGCCACAAAGTGATGATGAAGAGGAAACCCCCGACATCTTCACATCCAGTATTGAAGATATGGATTATCAAGTCCCACTCATAGATGTGGATTATAAAAGGCAAAGGATCCCCGAAGTACTAGTTGATGGAGGATCAGGAGTGAACATCCTCTCTGAGGATCTATTAAAAAAATTTTGTTGTAATGAACTTGCACCAGCACCATTTCAGGTCAGAATGGCTGACCAAAGGAGGATACAACCTCTTGGAATACTACGAGGACAAGAAATTACTATTATGGGACTCTCCATAGTTACATTTGTGGTTCTCAGGATGGAGGAAAGAGATTGTGCATATTCCATGTTATTGGTGGGCAGGCCATCGTTGAGGGCTGCCAAAGTAAAACAAGATGGGTTCATAAATAATTATGATCAGGAAAGGCAAAAAGAAGTTAAAAATCAATCTCTCTTTAAGGAGAAGCTTCCCAAAACAAGCTCAGCCACTATAAGCAAAGGGCATTAATATGATTGCAGAATTTGAGGAGGATGAGGAGGAGATTTTCCTTAGGAGAAATCCTATGGTTTTCCCCATATTTGAAATTGATGTAATCAAAATTACATGTTACATGGCTTTCACCTATTGTCATTGTGCCCAAAAGGAATGGAAAACTCAGAATATGTGTGGACTACAAAAAGCTCAATGCTGCCACAATTACTGATCCTTTCCCTCTACCATTTTGTGATTGTTTACTAGATGCTGCAACAGGTCATGAAATCTATAGTTTTCTTGATGGTTTCAGTGGGTACAACTAGATAAGAATGGCACCTGAAGATAAAGAAAAAACAACATTTGTCACTGAATGGGGGGTATTTGCTTCTAATGTTATGACATTTGGTCTTAAACTATTATTAATATGAAATGTTGTAGTAGCACTATATCTTGAAAATTGAAAACAAAGCAAGTACAGTCCTATCTTCCATTGAAAGGGAATCAAGAAAGGGTTATATTAAAAGCTATCCTTTTGTTAAAAAGGGGACCTACATAGTAAGATTTCCCTTTACAATGTAAAAATAGTGGATGCAATAAAACATAGAAACACACCACCCTTTCCACACACGTTTATAAAATTGTGGACAATAGAAAAAATACATTTTCTTCAAACGTTTATCTCCAAATTTAATTGGCTATTCCTCCTACTAGCTTATGTTTTGCAAGGATGTAGAGTAATATGTGAATGATATATTTGGGATGCTAGTACCACATGGAATGCTTATTTTTCTTAAGAGTAATTAAAAGGAATGCATTTCTGTTATCATTTGATGAATGAAAAATAATCCGATGAGTAGTTCAAGGATGTGCGTACCTTCTTGCCTTATGAGAAAACCTACTTCTTATTTTGTTGCTAATGTTCAATAATGCTTGGTGCAATTGACTTTCATGACTACTTATATATGTCATATCCCTTTTGTATATAAAAGCCACTACTATTTGGTATTCTTACATCATAATACAACTTGCTTTGCTTTCATTCTAGCAAATTGTGAACTTGGCTAACGAGTATTGCAAATTTATTTGAATACATGAAAAAAAAATACTTGGTACAAGTTTTGAAAAGGGAATGTAGGTATCCTACGATTATGAAACTAAATGGTTTATAAGCTCTACAACATAAATGTGCTTTCAAGTTTGTAGAAACATCACTTGTATGGAAAACATGCAAGAGTAACAATGACTGTACCGACAGATTTGCTGTATGGCGTATATGATTGAATGTACAGGCAAATAGCATTGCTATATGGAAGTCTTTTACAGGATGTATGGAATACTTTTGCAAAGCTCTATGCCAGTTATAGGGTACCGTACAGTAGCTTTTTGTAGGTCCTATGGATGACGTACCATAGTTTGAGCAGGTTGTATGGCGATTTATGCAAGTTGTACAGTGACTTGATAGTAGGATGTACGGGGTTGACGCAAGTTGTATGGATGTTTGATTTGTGGACTATCGTACGATTGTACAATCAATAGGTACCGTATGAAATACTAGCGCAAATCTATACTGACGACTTGTACAGCACTCTTGATCATAGCTTGGGATTTGGAGCGTTGATAGGGAATGTCTTATTAACAACTTTTAATTTTTATAAATTTAAATAAATGGAAAAGCTTGTCTTGAATGCCATTAATTGTGAATGGTAGTTCTTCTTCTCACCTCATGCAAATCTATTTTAAGGATCTGCAAAGGCACACAAACCATATAAACATATGGCACTCTCAAAAGATTTGCACATGGTTTCAAGTTATTATCTAAGTAGCCATGTGCATACCCAAGAATCGATGACACTCGGCAAGCTACAAGAGTCATGACTTTTTTGCAAGTAGGGAGTAGAAGGCAGGCCATAATGCATAGTGGTTTTGAGTCCCAAGTCCCAGCATAGGTGTAGGACTGGTTAAAATACATGGTGCACCCATGCATCATGTAGCAAACGCTTGGAGTTCAAATAGTGGACGACTGGCAATGATGTTTGCATGCACGCAATAGGTGACTAGCCAATACTGAGAAACAATGAAACTGGTAGCCGCCTCCAAAAGTGGCAACTAAGGTTGTGTGCTCAATGGAAAAGTGGCTTGATGATGCAATCATTGCACAAGGGCCTAGACTAGGTGTATTGACCAATGATAGTGGCATGATGATTGTGAATGATTGCATGATGCTCCATGCACACATGCAATGGCATACATAGTAGTAGTGTTGTAGACTTGGCCCCTCAAGTTCGAGTCAAGGGAGGGTGTTGGGAATGAGGGAGGGTTATACTGCCACTCATCCTCTCACGCCAAGTGTTGTACAAGGTCTATGGGCCATAATCCCATTTGTAAAGGGCACATATAAGGACAAAGCCATGTAATACCTAGAGGCCCATTATCCCCATGGTCCTTTTTAGAAAAAGGAGTTGGGAATCTAGTTGTCCTTGAGAATCTTGTGGTCAACAGAGCCCACTAGTGCTACAAAGAGCTATCTAACTTTTAATTACAATTTCTCAATAGTTCTTAAATGAGAGCTACAATGTCTTCCTATCGGTAGGATGGCCGTTAGTATTTTCTACTTACAAATTTAAAAATTGGTAACTTGAATGACGAGTAGCCTTCCCCATAATATCTCTAGTGTTCTATGCCTTCCTTGTGCCCTCATTCTTGCACAAGTTGAGCTCCCTAATCCACTTATCGACGTATCCCATATTAACCAATGATCCAAAGAACTTTAGTGTGTCTCCATCTTAACTTAACGTTGACCTTTCCCTACATAAAGATGATGGACTAAATTCTCTATCTCCATCTACAATGAAAGAGATGAGAACTAACGTAAACATGATTATAAGACCTCAAGTTAGTATTTGGTATGGTTTCTCAAACAACTACTATAATACAACATTTATAAACTTTAAGGTCTTGTAAGATATCAAGATTTATCAATCCTTCTATTAGTGGTATAAAAGACTTCACCTTAATCATGATCCTAAAAAGAAATGTATGTTGCCACTATACATAGGAGTGGAGGAATGTGCTTCCTTTCTTCAGCCTTACTTTCCTCGTAAATCAACAACTTGATTAGTTATATCATTAATTGAATAATCTATATATTACCATTTATCTATATTGTATGGATTATTATGCTTGGGATGTTGTTCAGTTAAATTTCCTTAACCTTGTAGGAAGATACTAGTTGGTTAGATGGCATAGGCTATAGTTAAAATCATATGAAAATGTTACATAGCTAACTTTCTTGTTCCTCTCTCACTCCTTGTATGCCTTATAGTTATTATTATTCTATAAGTGATTCCATGAGAGATTATGATAGGATTAAATCATCTTATTTCTTAGACGTAGTCCCTCAAAAATGCATCAAACAATGAGTATCTTTATGTACAATGAGAGTAGGAAGTTGTAAAAATCTAATGGAATAATTTGCAATTACTTTTCTAGTTTAGCATCACCTCTTATTATTGAGATGACATTAGAGTTAATAATACATTATTTAGTGTCTTTCATTCCCATCTGAATTTTTCTGTTAAGATTTTAAAGAAAAATATTGTGCCATAGAGGCTATCAAACCACACATAAGTTCATCTCAAAACTTGTGATTGTGATAGTTACAAATTGCCTTAATCATTTAGTGATAATTCATGTCTACCATATATATAATGAAGTATGGAACATGTGCCATATAAAGACCAAGAAGTGATAACTATATACATGCAATCCAAGTCAATATCACTTTAGCTTGATTTAGAACAACTTGTTGACTTGTAGCACTTCTTGATGCACCTTTCTTACTGGGACGTCAAGACAACACACAAAGCAGTCACTTTCGAGTTTTGTACATCCTTTTCTATCTCCAAATTTGATTGGCTATTCCTCTTATGAACTTATATTTTACAAGGTTGTAAAGTAATACGTGAATTATGTGCTTGGGATGCTAATGCCACATGGAGCACTCATTTTTCTTAAGAGTAAGTTAAAAGGAATACATTCGTGATATCATTTGATGAAGGAAATATAATGTTATGGGCAATTCAAGGTTGTGGGCACCTTATTCTAACATGCTTGCCTTATCAACAAACCTACTTCTATTTTTGTTGTTATTGTTCAATAATGCTTGGTGCAATTGATAATCATGACTTATCATAGATGTTATATCCTTTTTGTGTATACAAACCACTACTAGTTGGTATTCTTACATCATAATGCAACTCCTATTTGAATACATGAAATGAATATTTGGTAGAGTTCTTTACAACAACCTAGTCCAACACTGTATAGTTATGTTAGTATAGATTGCTAGGTAAGTACGTAAGCTATTACAAAACCCCAGAGTATCCTGTTTAATGGTGTCCGCAAGCTTCATGATAATAGACATTGCCCTATAACTTGCATGCATTGCAATTCATACCTCTTTCATGTTTATATGCATGCCCCCTTGAACATAAGAAAATATTTTGATCTTGTCGAAGTACATCTAACTAAAGATAGATTGCCTTCTCACAAATTATTGCTTTTAAGAATGTTAAAAGCTTATGTATTGTGGTTTTGGAATTTCCCACAAGTTTTGCGATTAGGTTGTGCAACAATTTTGCAACTCACGTACCTCAATGTATCTATGTCAGACCAAGATAGTGACATTATTTCTTATGTGACATTTTTTCATTTTGATACAAATTCTTAAGGACATGGCTATCTAAATGTAAACATCTTGATTGGATTCTAAAGAATACAACTCTCGAATGCTTGTATGTGATTGTGAGTTGACATTGTAATATGGTTCTTTTACTTTCAATTTGTGTAATTTGCTATAATGTAATCTTGGTGAGAAATAGTTTTACAAAAAAGAGTCTTGCATATTGTAATCATGGGGGTATTCTTTTTTCAGTTTCCAATCAGTGTAATTTGTTATATTATAATCTTGGTGAGAAAAAGTTTTACAAAAAGTAGTAACAATCCAAATTTGTAATGAATAAACATTATAAAAAATTGACATATGACATCCTTTGGATGCTTCTAGCGACTAGGTACTCAATTACCTCAATGTATCTATGTTCGACTAAGACGATGACAACATCTCTTATGTGAAACATTTAATCATTTTTATATAAACTCTTGGGACATGGATATCTAAAATGTAAACATCTTGATTGGATTCTAAAGAATAAAAAATCCAATTTGATGCCAACGCTTGGATGCTTGTATGTGACTGAGGGCTGACATTGTAAGATGGTTCTTTTGTTTAACAATTAGTGTAATTTATTATATTATAATCTTCGTGAGAAATCGTTTTACAGAAAGTAGTAGCAATCCAAAGTTTATTTATATTCAAATTTGTGATGAACATTATGAAACATTCACATATAACATTCTTTGGATGCTCGCAAATGCTTCTTCATTTCCTGAATACTTTGTGGTGATACAAATCACGACTGTTTTTGGCAACTCCAAGACTATGTCTGTGATGACTTTTTGGTATGCATAGGTGACACAACTTATGTAAGCGAGGTCTTTATGCCTAGTATGAACTTTTAGACAAGTCTACGTCTTTTGATAGAATACATTATTGCATATCACGTAGTTCCCTTATAACGATATCCATCATATTGTATCGAATTCTGTTGTGTTCACAATTCATTCCTTTGATTCACCATAACGCTAGTTTTGAATACTAGATTGGTCCTCAACGAAGTTGTTTAACATCTACATAATCGACGTGCAAGCATTTTATTATACACTTCCCTTAGGTATATAGGATTTCCCAACTGCAAGGCACACCTTGTGGTCCGTAAACTCTATTTATGGGACACGCATCATAATAAATAATAGTGAACCCATCTACAATTGTACAACAATGGTAACGGAGCATGTGTGTTATCCAATTCGTGAGATTGTAGCATTTCAGGGAGTGATGATAAGTGTACTTATAACTTGTGATGGGATAATTGGAACTTATTCTCACACTAGGTTTTTTGCATCAAGATGGGTTAAAAACATTTGGTGGTAGTGATTTATCCAGTTTTGTCCCCAGTCCTTACGAAACTAAGCACTCATGCATCTACCATTTGAAGGCCACCATGCCCCCCAAATGAGACCCGAACCTCCTGTTTTCTTTGAGGTCAAAACTGCTATCCCTCTTGGCACTAAAGCCCTCTCAAGTCCTCACAATATTCCACTCAGGATCACATTCTTTTGACTCTCTATCCTCTATTACTCATTCTCATGGCATCCCAAAGGCACCCAGATTCGTGTCTTCCCCTTACCATTCTAACAAGAAGCCCTGTCTTGAAGACCAACTCCATCCTTTTTTCACTTCTACAGCACTAGATCTTCTATGATATGAAGAAGCCTGGTCTTGTATAACCGTTAAATGACTCATTCAAAGTAAAAGTGAAACATGCCGCATCACCAAGTACCAGATAGCACATCGTCCACCCCCAAGGTACTCATTCATACACAAGCAGTCAAAGGAGCATGAATTGCAAGCAAATGAGATGATTTCAAGAAGAGACTTTAGCAGCAGGATGTTCATCCTTGGAGCCCGACAATCCTAGGAAGATGATCATAAAAACCCTTGAAGAACTGCTTGTTGGACCAGCATGGACTACCTCAACCATGATCTTTCTTGCCACATATTGGATTTACTACTTTGTTTTCCATTTGGCTCAGTTTGCTCCTCCTATGTCTGTTTAGGGCAAAGCATATATGCGGTGGACTTTCTAGTTTCTTCATTATATTTGTGACCTCATAACCAATAGAGGCTTCCTCTCTTGAAAATTAGCTTTGGGTTTATGAGGAACACAATGCAGTCCTTACAGTCCAAAAAGCAACACAACCTTGCATCGAATCTTCGGGATTGAACCCGAGCATTCTTTAATATCATAACTTTACATGCAAGACTTTAGTTTCTAGCATTATAGACTCACCATCTGCCAGGGCTGCTGTAAGCACATCACGTAAAATCATATTAAAGATTTTCCAATTTTCTCATCTTTAGCAAACTCTTGATTTCTTGTTTCTAACTTGACTCAAAAATAGCGTCATCTTGTGAAGTTTTGGATAGTCTTTACTCAAACTAAAGTTCATCTTTGAATTCTTATTCTTCACATGGATATAAATGACGCTGCTTAAGCCTCATCATTAATCCCAACTGAGCTTGAATTATCATTTTCGCAGCTTCACTAACCAATGAATCAGGACCACCACTCCTGCAGAAAGGCTAACCTTGGAGGTTGTCATCAAACGCATCATTCGCAAGAGCCCATGCTGTCACTGAGATGCATTACCTCACGAAGTCAAGCTGGCCGTAGTACGATCACAAGATATGATGTCAAATCAAACGAAGACATTTGCAGATGTCAATTCCATGGATCAAAATAACCTGCATCTTTCATCTCTGAGTAATATACATCCTCCAATTGCAAATCTTCCTCCTGAAAAGTAACGAAATGCAAGTCAACTACCAAAGATATTCCTAGTCAGTTTTGCAAAGTTCTTTAGAAGTAGAACCGCTACCAAATTTCAAAGGAGACTCTACGAAAAAGCCTCAATCCCATCCTCCATGGGCAAAGCTCTCTCTCTCTCTCTCTCTCTCTCTCTCTCTCTCTCTCACACACACACACACACACACACACAGATTACGCTTGGGGAAAGAAAGAAAGAAAGAAAGTTTATTAAAGTCTTCGGAAGCTGAAAGAACTCCGTGATAGAGCTCTGAGAGGTATCAGTCAAGGGAGAAGTCTGCTCATGTCTCCGTGCTCTAAGTATCCTATCGCGGTGTCTGAGCATCTCATGAATGAAACCAGCCATTCATCGCTGGTCTGGGTAGGAGAGGACATGGGCCAACATCCCATAACTATCTCTGAAGAGGAAGTAGAAACACCCTCGGATCTCATAGTAAACATGACACCTGAAGATGAAATGCTCCTCTGTCTCAACCTCCTATGTTCAAAGTTAGGGCTCCACCGACAAGGGTCACTGTAGCCCTTATCAGATGCAGAGCTACGACCAGGAGCGATATAGGACCACGTCAACGGGCAGCTGCTACCACTCTATTTATGACTTTATGCCCTCACTCCCTCGTCCCTCTCGACCCTCTGACGATGAGGATGTTAGTGTTGTGTAGGCGATCATCATTCTAACATGACTATGTAGCACTCAGCATTTATCATTCTGACATGACTATGTAGCACTCAGCACTTATCATTTGCATTTTGCATTGGAGTGGATGCTTGTTTAGTAGCTCCACCCACACAACTTGTTTGTATCAGGATTTTTCAGTCTCATAGAACCATCAGTCTTTCGAAGACTTAATAAACTTTCTTCTTTCTCTCTCTCTCTCTCTCTCTCTCTCTCACACACACACACACACACACACATGCACACAAACTTTTTTTTGGGGGGTCAAATCCATTTGTCATTATATTACAAAGAGAAGTCCCCAAGAAAGGGACATGCAGCTACAACATCAAAAGATCTCATTATATGACAAAAGCACGATAATCAAGATCCCGCATATGCAGGCAGTCGAAGAAGGATGGCACATCAAATCCATATAGTCTATACGGCTGTATGGACTGTAATAAATGCCCCGTAACCTGCCTTGAAATCCATGCCAATATCCGTACACCGCCTCAAGAAGTGTGCCAGCAGTTGGACTGCCTCGAAAAGCGTGCAAGAGCTGAAGAACAAGCCAGAGCAGCAGCAAAAGTAGGGAAGAAGCTGAACCTAACGTTGAAATCTGTCCAAAATGCTTTTGCTAGGCCTGGAATGCTCCACGAGGGTGAGGGGAAAGAGATGGTAGGTGGGAGAAGGACATGCACCTACATGCATGACACTTGGCCCTTCATTAACGCTCTAACCCACCTAACGAAGGACAACGTTGGTTGTCCTTGGGCCCAACTTTTAGACCCCTCTCTAGTGCCTTTGCCCCTAGGACGTAGTGGTGCACCTAGATTTTGCCCCTAGGGACTTCTAGGAAGTGTGCACTTCCTCTAGCCAGTCCCTCACGGCCAAACCATTACTAGATTTAACCACGGTTAACCTCGAGTTAAGTGTGGGTTGAGTTACAAAGTACTTTACATCACTATTCACGTCCCCGTGGCATACCCTCCTCTTAAAACAGCAAACTACCCAGGTTGCTGCTGAAAACTTACAGTGAAAGTAAAGAAAATAGGCAGAAATAGCCCATACCAAAATATACAACCTCTGTAAAATACAACCTTGCAATGAACATATGGTGTAGGAGAGCGTGCGAGTCCAGCCATAGATCAATGCATCCTTTGTGGAAAGTGTCTAGAACATCCATCATGGAGACCTCACGACAGAAATACTGTCTGCAAGCAGTATCTCGGGTGAGACAATCGGTGCTACCAAGCAATCTCCAGATACATGAGGAGTCTGAATCAAGGAAGGGGAGGTGCTACCCTCCTTTCGAGCACCAGGCAATGCTCTAGATCGTTGCCCTGTTGAACCTATAGGACTTGCGCAGCAGTGCGCTCAAGCTTAAATGTGTCCAGGTAGAGCTGCAAAATCTGAGGTGACTCTACCACATCACCCTCCTCCATCCACTTCGCAAACCTGTGCAGGATAGTTCCTGAACTTCACCAGGTAGCGACGGGAAACTCTACCTTTTACTTCTCTTTCTATATGTGCCAAAATCTGTTCCGGAACCAAAATTTCATCCAACTCTTCAACCACGGGTTGATCCTCATGAAGCAGGTCAGCAGGCACATCACCATGGAAAGGCTTTAACAAACTGTCATGAAAGGCATTGTATATGGTCCAAGTTGCAGGTAACTTTAGTCTGTAAACTACATCATCAATCAGTTCAAAAACCATAGTACCTCATCTTCAGCTTTGTGTACACTTTGTCCTTGCCTTTCATCTTCTTGAGTCGTGCTTTCTAGAAACGCAGCAGCACCCAATCGCCCTCTTTCAAGGTAACTCGCGGTGATGCTTATTTGCTGCCCGTTTGTGCTTCTCTTGGCTTTTCTGGAGGGCTGTTTTGACCTTCTAATATGCAACATCCAGACTTTCCACAAATTTGTCTGCTTCGAAAATCTTCTCTTCCATATGCAGAATGGGAGGTACATTCCATTCTCCTGCCACAATTTCAAAAGGTGCTTTTCTTGTGGATGAATGTACAGTGTTATTGTATGCAAATTCAACAAGTGGTAGAAATTGCTCCCATTTCAATTGTTGTTGATCCGAAGCATAGCACTTGAGAAGATCAAGAGCAGTGGAGTTGGCTCCTTCTGACCACCCTTCATATTCAGGGTGGAAAGAGGATGAGAAATTTAGTGTGGTACCCATATTCTCAAAGACACCTCTCCAGAAAAGACTTGTCATCCGCGGGTCTCGATCACTGACAATTGATTGAGGCATCCCGTGATGTTTGAACACATGAGACATAAAAACTCTCGCCATCTAGCCTTCTGTAATCTTCTTCCGTACGGGAATAAAATGGGCCTGCTTTGCTGAATCTGCAAATAATTGTCCATACCCCATCATGTCCCAATGGTGTACGAGGAGGATCGAAGATAAAATCCATGGCAATGCTTTACCAGGGTCGATCGGGAGTAGGTAAAGGCTGCAACAGTCCAGCCGGCCCTGTCTTTCATATTTCACCTTCTAGCAGGTGATGCAAATCCTGACATATGCCTCGACATCCTTCCTCAATGCTGGCTAAAAGACATAATGCTCCAGAGCTGTGATGGTGGCATCAATGCCTCTCTGTCCTGCATAAGGTGGGGCATGACTTTCTGTCAAAACTTTTGGCCACAACTATCTCGTGACACACAATCTGCCATGCATCATCAGAAAACCCTCTTTGACAGGATAGTGCTCATGCCTCTATCCATCGACTAATTGATCATAAATCCGTGCAAAATCAGCATCATTGGCATATTGATCCTTCATGGCGTCAAGCTCATCATGATATGCAATGGTAACGGCTGAAACTTGCGGCTTAACAGACACTGCTTCTGGGTGGGCTTTCGTAAAAGTGCATCTACAACAACATTCTTCTTCCCAGGCACATGCACAATCTGAAAATGAAACATAGAAAGGAAATTTGGCCACCTCATATGCTTCTCGGACAACTTTCTCTGAGTGAAAGTACCACAAGGACTAGTGATCGGTCTGAACATGAAAAGAAGCACCCAAAAGATAATGCTTCCAAGTCGAAAGAACATGTATGACAGCCAACATCTCTTTCTCATAGATGCAAAAGTTCATTTCAGCATCGTAGAGCACTCTACTCTCGTATGCCACCACTCTACCAGCCTGCATAAGTACCCCGCCTATGATGTTCCCACATGCATCTGATTGGACAATGAAAGGCTTGCGAAGATTAGGCAGTATGATAACAGGATCGGAGCAGAGCTTTTCTTTCAGATTCTCAAAAGCTGCAATTTCTTTGGGACCCCATCTGAGAGTGACCTCTTTCTTCTGTAAGGCATGGAGTGGTGATGCAATCTCTACAACATACCAAATAAACATCCTATAGTACAAGCACAAGCCCAGAAAGCTACGTACTTCATGTACGTTCTTCAAGTGTGGCCAATTCCTGATGCCCTCGACCATGGCGGGGTCCATCCTAACTCCATCCCTGGAAACAATGTGCCCAAGAAAATGGATCTCATGCATGAAAAATTCACTTTTCTTGGCATTGACAAGCAGCTTATGCTTCTGAAGCTCCTCAAAAACAATTGCCAGGTGGTTTTTATGTTCAGCCTCATCCTGAGAGAACACGATGATGTCATCAAACAAAGTACCAACAAAGGCTCGGTGTTCTCTAAAAATCATGTCCATCATTCTGTGAAGGTGGCTAGTGCATTCCTTAACCGAAATGGCATGACAAGGAACTCATACACAACAAATGTGGTATGGAATGCTGTTTTGTGCACATCCTCTGGTTGAATTCTAATCTGGTGATAACCACTCTTCATATCAATGCGGCTGAACATCCCAGATCCCTGTAGCCTATCCAAAATATCATCTATCTTGGGTATAGGGAATCTGTTCTTAATTGTGATTTTATTGAGGGCTCGGTAGTCAATGCATATCCTCCACGATCCATCCTTCTTCTGGACCAAAGCACAGGTGAGCAATAGGGTGAAGAGCTGGGCTGAATCAGTCCCTTCTCCAACAGGTCTTTCACCAAGTTCGTAATTTCCTCTTGGTGGGCTGCAGTGACCCTTTAAGGAGGTCTATTATGTGGGCTGCTACCAGGGATTATGTCTATCATATGGTCTTCTGGCCTTTCAGGGGGCAACTCTTGTGGAAGGGAGCCAGAGAAACCCTCCTTAAACTGAAAAAGAAAATCTGTCCGCTGCTTTTCCAGCTTAGAAAAATGAGACTTTTCTTCTACTGACTTCTTTTCAGATGCAAACACTAAGTATGCTAAAAGGGACTTTTTCATTACATTGCCAATGGCAGAAGTAGATACAACAAGGATGGATTCTCCCTTTAGCTTAGCATCAAGAACGTGGGTTTTGCCATAGTGAGTGATTGTGAATGTTTTATTCCACGTATCCAAAACAGCCCCAACACGGAAGTGCCAGGGTATTCCCAATAACACATCACAACCATTCAACGGCATAATATAGAACTCTTCCGTGTCCACGTAGCTCTGAATATGCATCCTTAGCTTGCGTATCACTAGAGTAATTGACTGGCTGAGCCCCGAGCAAGCCATATCCGCATCACACAAAGGACCCATCTCTTCTACCCGTATTCCCAACTTTCCAGCCAGCTCTAGAGAGATAAAGTTGGCCTTGGCTCCTGGATCAAAAAATATCAGAGCTGTTTGGTCTCTTATCTTCCCCCATGCTCGACATAACTCTGTAGCATCTGTATTCTGAACAACCCCAATCAAATCTGGCAAAAGACTGGCAGTGGGCTTGGGCACTCAAAGGCCATGTGGCCCTCCTCCTTGCAAACATAACACTTGTTGGCATCATAAAGAATTTGTTTTCTCATCTGACATACGGGTTACTCGTCTCTATCTTGCAACAAATTTTGCCTTCATGGGCTGCAAGAACTTTGTGAACTTCTTAGGAGATTCTGTCTTGCTGCCCTTTGACTTTGATGTCTCCTGTTGGCTACCTCCGAACCCAGAAACTTTCCCTTGCATGAGTGCATAAGCGGTAGTGGCGTTCTCAATCAACTCGGACATATTGGAGACCCTTGTCTTTGTGTAGTAGTCCCGAATCTCCTTTGGCAACCCGCAGCAATACCTTTCAATTTGCCCGGACAGCGGTACATGCCTATAGGAAATCACTGGCAGCAAAGCTTCCCAAAACTTCTTATTGTAGTCTTCCAAATATCTGCACTTCGCTGCATCTAACTTGTTACCAGGTGGTCATGATATCTACCTCGAACATGGTAGTTAACCATGCGGCACAGAACACCTGTTTGAATTCAACCCATGTGGTAGGTGCTGCCTTTCGAACTTTGGAAGACTCTGTAAAGTGTCCACTTGAGTAGGTGGCATCAAACTATTGCACAAATGTCAAAGCCTTCAATCTATCCTACATCCCATTGAAGGTTTCAAACTTTACAACTGCCCCTCCCTCCTTGTAATCTTTCAACTTGCCTTTAGGGGTGAGGTTATCATAAACGGGGGGCTGTGAAAAGGGCGGAGTCATCATTGCTCCCGCATTTTGAGCCATTTCACCCGTACCCATGGTCGGTTTAAACATTCCAGGTCCCACTCCCTGCATCTCTGGCATACTCCATATTGCCCATCATCCCAAACATTCCTGTCTGCATGCCACACCACATCCCAATGTTTGATTACATCATATTGGCATTTGTAGGGAGCATTCCACCCATCATAGGTTGCTGGAAATTCTGCATTCCGGGCTGCATGCTGCCCATAAAGCTGCCTGGCATTCCAGGGCCCTTCTGTGGGCAGTCCCAGCATTGCTTGAAAAAATAATACCCCTCTGAAGTATCTTGGATGCATCATGGGCTAAGGGAGGACTTGCTGTCCCTGATTGATTGAATGAAAGTTATTGGCATTACCCACTACAGGGGTAACTATGGGCATCTCTGATGGCTGTCCACTGAAAGATACATGCCTGTGAGTCTTTTTATGCTTCTTCTGTTTCTTCTGAGCTGTCTTTTTGCTTCCAAGGGGAGCAACAATAGTAGGAGGAGCTTGCATAATCTCCGTGAAAGCCTGTTGCAACTGCAACAGGGCTCTCGCTACACTTTGCATTCGCAACTAGAAAAGGGCATTGGGATCAAGCTCCTTTGCCTCATCTACCTCATCCTATGAGTCCTCAGTAGCATGCTTAGGGGAAATAGGTTGTGCCCCATTGTCCTGCTTCTCATCACCCCCGTTGATGCTATGCTCCTCCTCAAAACTCTCTGATGCTTGTCTTCCTCTTGCCCCTCCTACTCGGAGATGGTCAAAGACCTCTCACGATGTGACATGCTTGCTAAAATTAATGGCTTTAGTGCAAATTGGAATGAAGGTGTCCTTCACCCACCCTACCAAGGCTCACCTCTATAGGAAGATGGTGACTATCCCGGCAATGGAACCACTCTAACTGGCCTTCAACAAACTAAAGAGTAATCTTCGTCTACTCGATCATAAACCTCATAAAGAGCCACAATGCAAGCTTCCGTCACTTCAATCACTTAACGACACTTGGAAATAAACTTCAACAACAAGAATGGTGAGGCAGAATGCCCCTGCTCGGTAAAACAATACACAACACGCCCACTCGCCCCAAATACCTTGGTGCCCCTTTCGGTATTTATTTAATACTTCTGAATTGGAAATGCTTTACACCAAGGGCTCACCCCTGAACCGTTCCTCTCTGCAAATTGTCTGTCTGTCTTATAGGCATCAAAACCAAGTGCACCACTAGAATCCCAGTAGCAAGGCAATCTTAGGCATCCACTTCTGACCTCTCCCAATGGAGAGGCATTCAGGCATCCAAACCACTAACAAACCATGCTTAAAGCAGCCTTAAGGCTATCACATGCATCCACACTGTCCTTAAGTCTTTCCCAAGGAACACCCTTGCCTCTAGGTGCTTGCTAGAACCTGAGAGAAACTAGAAAGGACTGCAAAACACCACACATGCACTACAAAATGCTTCAAAGCAAGAAAAGCAAACAAATGGAAGTCTAGATCCATGTCCATGGCAGAGGGGTGAGCTCAGTCCTCGCACCTATCCCTTGACCAGGCTCCCAGCAGGGTGCAAGTGACTTCCAGCTTCAGGAGATGAGAGAAATGAAGAAAGAGAGCGGAAGGAGACAAGAAATGGGCTGAAGAGGACAATGGCCTGCAGATTTTCTCCAAAGCCTCAACCTTGGGATCCGTACATCAGCCTCAAGGGCTACGCCTCAGATCCGTACAGTCCATACGGACTGCAATAAATGCTATGTACCCTGCCTCGAAATGTGTGCCAACATCCGTACATGGCCTTGGGAAGCGCGCCAATAGCTGAGCTGCCTTGAAAAGTGTGAAAGAGCTGAAGAACAAGCCAGAGCAGTAGCAAAAGCATGGAAGAAGTCGAGCCTGACGTTGAAATCTGTCCAGAATGCTTCTGCTAGGCCTGGAATGCTCCAGGAGGGTGAGGGGAGAGAGATGGTAGATGGGAGAAGGGCATGGCAATTGGTTGGGATGTTTGTGGATGTGACAATGGGTATAAGCACACTTGCAAAAGGTGGAGATAGAAAACATGTACTGATGGGATGTCCACCCAAAGTCAATGTCACTCCTTACTCCACAAGGGATTTCTAGACATGATCGAATCATTGATTAGAGTTAGATAGACAAACCAAGATTGTGCTGCCCGCTTTGTATCAGAGATCGCCACATATATACAAACTCATGAGACTCATACCTAAATAGGAATCTCGACAGCAAGTGACCAAAAGATTTCTTCTTCACACAAGAGAAATCCACTCTAAACTGGATACAATAGAACACGAGATCCCAAGACTTGGAGGAAGGTTGCCAACGAGCTCTCACCCAATTTGATGCATCCTCATTGCAGCATCGTAGTGCCAAGCGACTAGCTCACAACACCCATGGGATTATCCTACAGAGTGGAAAACCGCAGAAAACATCATCCCATTGATTCCAAATTGCGGCAGCAAGACCAAAGGGGAGCGAGCAGCAAAAGACACCATCGAGACCTGGGACTATGCACTCTATGAGACATGCATGAGTTGGAGATAGAGGAGCATGTACTAATGGGATAGCTCAAGTACTGCTACGTGATCCCATCAATTAAAGTATTGGTGCCTGGGTACTCATTTGAGGTCAATACCACTACTTGTCCTACTCGGATTTTCTAGACATAAGCCAGATCATTGATTAAGAAAATAGGCCTTCAATACTCTCTATGTCTCCAAGGTCACCAGACACAGACAGACTCGTGAGATATATATATATGGACACGGACCCTGATAGCAAGTGATTACAAATTTCTCCTTCACGAGAGAGAAGGTCACACTTGGTGGTGGAAGTAGGACACAGGATGTTGAGTCCACGCTCCAGAGACATCAGACTAATAGAACGTTGAATATAGGACAGGCGAGCACTTGTCCCATTCGAGACACCCTCATTGCAGTGTGCAAATGTTCCAAACAAACCAACATTCCCCGTGGGACCCCACTTGGGCTCACACATAGCTAAATCACCAATGGCTGATACATGACACTTTAGAGGCCACTCATACACAATGTATCTATGTTTATAGATTCAGTCTCAATTGATATTAGATCCTTAAGGGTGCATGTAGCACCTCTAGTTCCCTTATGAGAAGTGTTTTCTCATGGTGTAACAAAAAGTTAGTCTCACAGGCCCTTGGACCTTCAACAAACTTGTTTAATATCTCTCTCTCTCTCTCTCTCTCTCTCTCTCTCTCTCATGCATGCGTGCGTGCGTGCATGTGTGGGTGTGTGTGTGTATGTGTGTCCAGTCTTTTACAAAGCAACAATCTGAAACTGGAGGATCTTTTGTTTGATTCTCCTCCAGTGAATATGTAACTTTTTACTGGGCTGCCTCGTGAGTTTTTCTGAGGCTTTACTTGTAATTTTTTTCTTTGTACCTATTGGTGGGTTTTGGGGTTTCCCACACAGAAATAAAAGATTCACTAAAAAAAAAGTGTGTGTCCAGTCTTTTCACCCAAAAAAGAGTGTGTTTCCAGTCCAAAGTTCATCACAATACTTTAAAACCAAAACTTAAAAGTCATACCAACCTACCAGGAAGAAGTCTGCCAAAAATGTGGCATATAGGAGAACTGGATAGAAGGCACAATATGAAAACAATGCTAAGCCATGCAAGCTGCACCAACAGACCCAAATGATCAGGAGATAGAAACGTTCCAGGCAAGGGGAACAGAACAGATTTGCAAGTAAAATAAACTATAATAAATTGAAAACCTGTGGCAGAGTGGGAATGGAAGTCTGAACATACCAGTAGCCAAGATCTGCTCCAAAACCTATGAGGGCACTGCCAAGTGCAGATAGGACATAGAATACAAAAAGTATGAAAACATAGCGGTAGAATGAAGGACGAGCTGAGGCAAAAAAGAAACGCATGTAATCAGTCACAAGCAAGTATGCAGCAATAAACATGTGTTGAAATATATCACAAAATGCCTTGAGACAGGCATACAACTTCAATACCTTAAAAAATTAAGGCCAGCAAAAGATCTTACTGATGCCATCAAAAGTACAATAATCTCCCAATATAGAGGGCTTCATACATGCATTGCTTATGCCTATAATATAATTTTCTGCTGCAATAGTAATGATGCCTCTTAAGCAACTGTTCATTACAAGCTGCTCTGAGAATATTATTTGTGGCCACAATGGGACTGCCATATTCTTTTTTCTTTTTCTTTGGGTTAATTTTTTGTATGTCTTGTTGTCAAACCCTCACTATTCATTGAACTAAACTGTAGTATATCCTTACTTCACCTTGTGCCTGGTTTCTACAATAATTGCAACAAAAGTCTTGATCACGTACAGTGACTATTGATATAAAAATATAGCCAGTCTTGATGGAAGGTAATGAAAAACAAACCAGGTAATCTATCGCGCAACTTTGTGTGGGGTACAATCAGAATAAACAAGTACACAACTACAAAAAGAAGGCTCCTGATCATCCAGAAGTTCCATTTTTGCCAGTCTCCAGCATCATCTTCAGAAAGGAACAAAGGAACACCAAGGCTGAAAATATAGAATGCCTGCTTTAAGAGAAAATGTTAATGACATCATAGACAGAACATCTATATTCTATCCTACTTTGGTTTCTTGCTTTGCTCCATTGCATTTTTTTAACTACTTCCCCATTCGGATCCCTTCTATGTCTCTCATAACATGTTCTAGATTTTGGTCTTCACTTGTTTCTCAATTCTGATGTTACCGGTTTTACTTTGTTTGTTTCTATTTTTTCAAGCTGGTTTTCCCTAATCCAGAAGTTCCATTTTTGCCAGTCTCCAGCATCATCTTCAGAAAGGAACAAAGGAACACCAAGGCTGAAAATATAGAATGCCTGCTTTAAGAGAAAATGTTAATGACATCATAGACAGAACATCTATATTCTATCCTACTTTGGTTTCTTGCTTTGCTCCATTGCATTTTTTTAACTACTTCCCCATTCGGATCCCTTCTATGTCTCTCATAACGTCTTCTAGATTTTGGTCTTCACTTGTTTCTCAATTCTGATGTTACCGGTTTTACATTGTTTGTTTCTATTTTTTCAAGCTGGTTTTCCCTAATTCTGTAACATGTCAACCCTTGCTTTTATACAAACGCACTTTCTTACACCCATACACACATGTGCACATGTGCTTGCTAAGCAAGCATCCTTCAATTAGCAACATCCAACCACCTGCATTCACATTCTCAATGTACACTCATATACACTTTTTTACCAAATTCTCTCTCTGTCTGTCCTCAAATCACATTGGAGAGTAAAGCAAGGATGCCCATTTTATCCAACTTTATTTGCCTATGCATGATATTGGACAAGACGATAGAGGTAGGGAGGCTTTAGTACTATGCATTTGAGAACACAAGTAGGTCAGCAAATGATGTTTGGGTCTGAGGAAACACTTGGTTGATATACTTGCAATGCAGTGTCGCTCTACCGAGTTGAGGTCAACGGAAATAGTCTCTTAGAAGACACATTGAACATGGACAAAGAGATATAGAGGTTTAGAGCACTTCCTGATCAATTTCTTGGGAAGCCACACCATAATACATTCCCCCTCCTTGAGATTGGGAATATGCTTCTAGATAATGTCACATCCTAGATCCATATCGCACTAGTGTTTTCTCTCTCTAGCAAAGAGATTGCACGAATGCAATAGTCACATACATCCAAGACATGGACACTAGAAATTCCTTCACCACCAACATGATATCTCATCCACCACTAGTAATGACCAAGGTTTCTGGCACCTCACTTATCACATTAACTACTTTTCGTAAGGAAGAATAGAGCTCGGAGTGGAAGAAGGGGGATAAAGTTATGGAAGGGAAGGTAGGGAGAGTGAGAAAGAGGTGGGGAAAACACAGAAAGATGGATGCTGAAGGTTGAAAGGGAGAGGTAAGAGCTTGAAGTAGATTCAAGAATAAGGAGTCAAATCAATATATGAGAACTAATTAGTGAAAGTGGGGCTCTTTCCCCAAACGCTCCTATTTAGCCCTCTAGCTAATTGTATCACTAGTGCTATCCCCCACTAGCTTAACATAATTTTCCCCTTCATTACAACCATCCCTTCCCAAAGAGTTTTTCCCTAAAAATTACATATGGTGGCTTGGCATGACCCTCACAATTACATATGGTGGCTGTCCATAAGGAGTGTCTAAGGCAGAGGATGCGGCTCATGAATTTGCCAAGAGCACAATGCTCTCAAGCTGCCATGACTTCTCATCTTCAGGTATACCCTTCCATTGGATGAGATATTTGCTGTAAACCTTGTTATGAAGGATATAATCACTAAAGCCCATGCATGACCCACTCTAGAATATAGACGATGTAGCCCTCCTCGACCATAGGTGGAGCTCAAACAAGAATTGTGCCTTTTGATCCACATGCGGTTCCAATAGCGAAACATGAAACACGTCATGGATTTTTTCTTTTCCCAAAGAAAATACTTCTATTAAGTATGAAAGAAACTACAAGAGCAAAGCTCATGGGAGAAGTACATCATGCAAAGCATGAGAAACCAAACACCCTAAGAGGGAAAAATCATGCTCATGTAAGAGAGCTACAGAAAATCCTAGGTTGAGGCTGAAAGTGCCACCTCAACCCTATGGAGGACTCCGAGAAAACATGGAGCTACTCCACTCCCTAAGGAAAATAGTCCTCATGGCACAGCCACCCCTGCATGCTCACCCAAATGGCCGTGAAGGTGTGCACATTATCTGTCCAAATACTAGCTAATGTGAAGGTGGATCTGGAAACCATTCAAAGCCTCTATACATGTGGATCTCCAAATATGGCACACTGAAATGCTTGCCACGAATCTACAAGGGAGTATCTGCCGAGGCATGTGCAGGTCTGTAAGGGGGAATGGAAACATTATCGAGTGAGCATATATCTAGATGAATCCAGGATGATGCCAAATATCATCCTCAAAAAACACAACACATAGTGGAGTTCTAATCTATGATAGTCACTTAGAAGATTGAAAACCATTAACTCCATCATGCATAGCCTGGACTAGCTACTATGACATCCCCACTAACATCATCAGTGCCCAATAGTGGGTGTAAACCATAGTATAAACAAATGCTCACACATGCAAATCTACATGTCACATGCACCCCTACACTTGGGTGCAAGGTGACACACTGGCTACATCGACAAGTGCATTATAGTTCCCAGATAGGAGATTTTGTCGTATGCTCTGACCCCTTTGTGAGCCCTTGTCCAGGGACAGTCAGGCACAAGCTACGTAGGTCAGTCTCTCAGCCTTAGGTCAAGTCAGTAAGTCAGTTCTTGTTCACTAGTACCCACTGGAGAACAGTAGGTTAAGTGTTTCCATCTTATAGTTTAGGTCTTAGCCTAGGTTAGGAGTCCCTTTAGGGTCCCCAAAGGATGGACAGGTAAGCAGGGAACGCAGCCTGCAAAGGCTGCCCAAAAACTCCCCTGGCAAATGAGCCAGGGAGGGCTTTTTATAGGCTGGTTGTAGGCCAACCAGTCTGTAAAACAGACCGACTCAGTCAGCTGTTTACAGAGTGGGTTGGCTCAGTCCAGCCCTATAAAAGGGCCCCTTGGCTGCCCTCTTTCCTCATTCAGTGCTCCTGCCTTCAGCTCTCCTACGAGCTCCACTCCAGCCTCCTTGTGCAGCCCCTAAGATCCTCAGTTCTGGCCCTGCTCTAACCTCAGTACATTGGCCATTAGTTCAGCCTGATCTGAAGGTGTCCACGCAGCACAACAGTCAGAGGTTTGGACCAGCAAACGGAGAAAGGTTTGGACACTGTCTCCTCAGCTTTTCTCAGTTTTCTTTACAGGCTACACAGCCTACTTCTTAGCTCTAGTTTCTCAGTCACATCTCAGCTCTCTCTCAATATCTATTACTCTCAGCTATCACTCTCACTCACGCAGTAACCCTGCATTTCCGGTAGACAGCACAAGCCTCTCCCTTGCCTTGTATAAGTGTCCTACATCGTCAGTGTGGACAGCATCAAGGTCTCGGTACTGGTCGGCGTTGCCTCTCAGGTCTTTGGGTCTGCTATACGTGTGCGCAATGAGCTCTTTAGAAGTGCGTTCCGTGCTCTCTCGAAGAGTGTTCTTTGTATTTCTCAGTTCTCCAAGTATAAAGCAAATTCTCCCTTGATTGGGGAAGGGGGCCCTCAGTGGGTACAGGGACCCAATCGGTTGTCGACTCTACTCTCTCTCTCTACCCTCATCTCCTTTCTCTCTCTATGGTAAACAACGCTCATTCCTCGCTAAAGGTTTAAAAAAGGTCTTGTTGTGAATTACACGATCAGATTACCGTTGCATGTTACATTGGTATCAGAGCTTCGATCTGTATCCAGCTTGACTACCACAAGTGTATGGTTGTGTTGAGATCCGGAAAGGACACACAATCAAGCGTTATGGAAGGGTCAGGAAAAGATTTCAACCTCGAAGAGTTTAAAGAGGAGAAAGACTACCAACAAGATACCCTTCTGCCAAATGCTCAAGAAGTGATGGCGAACCTTCTAGAGCAAAATCGGGTCCTGCTGCAGCAACTCGAAGAACATTCATCCCAGCTAGAAGAAAGCAAAAGACATCTCTTAAATAAGTCAGGTGATTCTTGATGATCATCTTCTTCCTCAATATCGTGATCTCCATCTTCACATATCAACCCCAAGCAGCAACCTTGGGTTACTACCTTAAGAAATTTTATGTATTTCTTAAAAAGAAGTAACTTGAAAAACAAATCAGGCTAGATAATGGACACGAATGCATAGAGCTTGCAATTTCGATCATTTGACCTTTTTACAGAAGAGCAATCCGAGCTAGCCATGAAAAGTTATGGCCTAGGAAGAGTTTAGGGTTTGACCCTAACCCTAACAAAACAACATCTAGAGGAAAAAGAAGCAGAAAAGCCGCAGGAAGAAAGAGGAACCACAGATTTTGAAAAAATGCTCTTGTTGATGTGTGAGGAACGCAAAAATGAGGAGGCACTGCGATGCGCAGAGCTCGCCCAGGCACAGAGAGGCAACAAAAGCTAGACCGAAAGGCGATGCTTCTCCAACACAAACAGATGTTAGCCGCTATGTAGGCAACTTTGAGCGCAGCAGCCGTCTCCACCACAACTTCGCCATCGACAAAGGTAACACCACTCACTCGGTCCACTCCAAATTTTGTTAAGTATGATTGTAAGTGTGACCATTCAGCAATTTTACAATTTATTCATCAGTTTGTAGCTCATTTTCTGTTAGCACGGATTCAAGATGAGCAAGATAAAGTCCACCTTGCAGCCCCTCATCTTACAGGTGAGGCGGTGACTTGGTGGCAGCATTGGGCTAGTAAGCATACTGACCTAAAAACGTTTAAGACAAATTTCGTTTGGGCAACGTTTGTGGCCAATCTCAAATCCCGTTTTCTCCTACCCCAATATATGCTTAACCTGGAGGCTTAGTTTATTGTCATGTTTGATATGGAGAGTTCCGAAGATGCCATCTCCCCTCAGCTTGCCAAGACAGTGGGGTGCACCTTGGTGCCTCACGAGCTTGCAGTGGACGGGTTCACGCCTGGCTTGCACACACACATCACGCATAAGGCCATCCAGTTCACTTTTTCAGTTCAAAAGGCCATGTTTACGCAGAATTTTATATTGACTCCTTTGATGAGGTGTGACATGATCCTCGGGATTCAGTGGTTCCGTGAGCATGTTCCGACACTTGATTGGTGGCAGGATACCTTCACGATTGTGAAAGGTTTACCTGAGCCCGCCGTGATACGCGGTGATCGGAGCATTCCAGGGATTCCATTAATCTCTCATATTCAAGCACGTCACGCCGCCCGCAAGGGTGCCATGTGTGCACTTGTCTATGTCCAGTGCCAAATCACTGCAGTTCAAGCCGCTCCTCCGATGGGGTAGGCAATGGTGGATCCACTCCAAGAGTTCAAAGACATCATGCTCTGGGACAATCTACCACCCCAGCTGCCTCCCAACCGACCGAAAGACCATCGCATCGATCTACTTCTGGACTCGACACCTCCAAGTAAGTTTCCTTATCGACTTTTAAAGTCTATGGAGGGGAAGGTAGAGCAACAATTGTCTCAATTACTGCGCGCACGGTTTATTAGACCTTCTTCTTCACCTTTTGCTGCACCCATTCTATTTGTGGCAAAGAAGGATAAGTCACGACTATGTGTCGACTGCAGAGCACTCAACAAGCTTACGGTAAGCAACAAGTTTCCTATGCCCCGCATCGAGTACATCTTGGAAAGACTCAATGGTGCAAGATATTTTTCAAAGATTGACCTCAAGAGTGGCTACCATCAAGTCTGCATTTTTAAAGCTGACATCCCAAAGACAACTTTCCAAGCTGAGCGAGCTCATTACAAGTTCGTCATCATGCCCTTTGGTCTGAAGAATGCACCACCAACATTCAATAAGATGATGTCCCGGGTATTCGCAGAGTATATTGGGAAGTACTTGTTCATCTTTCTCGATGATATCCTTATCTTTTCCATGACAACCGAGCAGCATATTAAAGATGTGCGATGTGCCCTACAGTTATTACGTGATAACCAGATATATCTCAACGCAAAGAAAAGTGAATTCGGATTGCTAGAAATTCAATATTTGGGCTACATCATTAGTGCTCAAGGGATTCTATTGGACCCTGAGAAGATCGAAGCTATCATAAGTTGGGCTGTCCCCATGACGGCCCAAGAGATCTGATCCTTTGTGGGTTTGTGTCAAGCATACAACTCACACATGGAGGGTTTCTCAACATGCACAGACCCTCTTACAAATTTACTCAAGGGGATAAAGACACGCAAACAAAAAGTTCAAGTCACAGGCAAAGCTTTGTAGGCCTTCCACGACTTGCAACGGTTGGCCACAACAGCACCAGTTATGAAGATCGCCTCTTGGGATGATCCATTTCTGGTAATCACAAATGCTAGCAATGTTGCCATAGGGATAGTTTTACAGCAAGAGGATAGGCCCGTGGCATACTACAGCAGAAAGCTTAACGATGCCGAAAAGAACTATTCAGTGTATGATAGAGAGCTCCTCGGTGTCATCCATGCATTAAAACATTGGAAGCCTTTCCTATACGGACGGACTTTCACGGTGAAGACAGATCACCAAGCCCTTAAGTGGCTTCAGACAATGCCTAGTACGCAATGGAGTGATCGGCAGCAACAGTGGAGTCAAATATTACAGCAGTTTGGGAGAATGATCGAGTACGTTCCTGGCAAAAACAACCCCGTTGCAGACGCTCTCAGTCGGAAAGATTCCATCCAAACCATTGAGTAAGCCATTGTGCTCGAAATCAAAGGAAATGATCTTGATAGTATGAAGGCACAGTACGCAGAGTCAGCAGAGTTTGGCACGTAGTTCCAGAGTTTGGCCATTACTCATTAGAGAACGGTTGGCTTTTCTATAAGAAAAGGTTATGTGTACTCAAAGACAAACGGCAATTGCTTCTTCATTATGCCCATGACGCCCTTACCGGTGGTCACAAAGGTATCAACGGGACTTTGGAGAAGTTAGAGCGCTATTTCTATTGGCCAAAGATGCAGAAGGACGTATACGGCAAAAGGTCAAGGCTTCCCACAAGAAAGCGGCAGGCTTACTTATGCCATTGCCAATCCCCGACGGTCCTTTCCAGGACATAGGTATGGATTTCGTGGGACCACTTCCAGCATCCGCAGGTATGCGTAATACTCAATGTCTTACTATTGTTTATCGCTTTAGTAAATATTGTATGCTCATTCCCTGCAAACAAACGGCTAGCGCTAAAGATGTAGCTCGTTTGTTTATCAAGTATTGGTATCCCACTGAAGGGTTGCCAAAGACCATAACATCCGACAGGGACTCCAAGTTTACGTCTAACTTTTGGCGAGCCTTGTTTGATAATTTTGGTACTAAGCTCCAGATGTCCAGCGCTTTCCATCCGCAATTGAACGGCGAGACGGAAAAGTATAATGGTATGGCATTTGATATCATATTGTCATGATGCTCAGGGAAAGTGGGAGTAGTTTCTTCCGCTTGTGCAGGCCATTCTAAACGATACCTATTCTTCGAGTATTGGTCGCACACCTTATCAAGCGACGTTTGGACGGCAATATACCTCACTCCTCACCCGGAAGGTGTCTCCATCTCTTCAAGCCAACAAAACCACCAAATCCATGGCAGAGATTACGGAGTCCGTGAAAAGCCGCATCGCCAAAGCTCAAGCATCGTATACACACCAAGCTAATAAATCCAGATGAGATGTCCAGTATAAAGAGGGTCAATGGGTGTATTTACGCATTGTCAACCAACGATTGAAGCAGGTGGGCAAGCGATGCCCTAAGTTGTCCTTCAGGAGCTTCGGACCATTCCCTATTATTCAAAAGATCAATGATATCTCAATGAAGTTACGCCTACCAGACAGTTGGACTATGCACAACGTGTTCCATGTAGCTTGGTTGAAGCCATATTTTGGACCTCCTCTTTCAGCGATTTCCAACGAGCAACAACCTGAAGTTCTTGATGAAGCCAAAATTTTGCAACCAGAACAGATCCTTCTTCATAAATTCAAGCATAGGTCAGGACACAAGATCCGTGAGTTTTACACCAAGTTTCGTGATCGAGGTACCCATGAAGCAGTGTGGTTGGACAAAGATTTTTTCCAGGAGTTTACCCAGATATTGGCGGACTACTTGGAAGCAATGAACCTACCACCATGTCACATGCACCCCTGCACTTGGGTGCAAGGTGACACACTGGCTACATCGACAAGTGCATTATAGTTCCCAGATAGGAGATTTTGTCGTATGCTCTAACCCCTTTGTGAGCCCTTGTCCAAGGACAGTCAGGCACAAGCTATCTAGGTCAGTCTCTCAACCTTAGGTCAAGTCAGTAAGTCAATTCTTCTTCACTAGTACCCACTGGAGAACAATAGGTTAAGTGTTTCCATCTTATAGTTTAGGTCTTAGCCTAGGTTAGGAGTCCCTTTAGGGTCCCCAAAGGCTGGACAGGTAAGCAGGGAACGCAGCCTGCAAAGGCTGCCCAAAAACTCCCCTGGCAAATGAGCCAAGGAGGGCTTTTTATAGGCTGGTTGTAGGCCAACCAGTCTGTAAAACAGACCGACTCAGTCCGCTGTTTACAGACTGGGTTGGTTGGCTCAGTCCAGCCCTATAAAAGGGCCCCTTGGCTGCCCTCTTTCCTCATTCAGTGCTCCTGCCTTCAGCTCTCCTACAAGCTCCACTCGAGCCTCCTTGTGCAGCCCCTGAGATCCTCAGTTCTGGCCCTGCTCTAGCCTCAGTCCCTTGGCCATCAGTTCAGCCTGATCTGAAGGTGTCCATGCAGCACAACAGTCGGAGGTTTGGACCAGCAAACGGAGAGAGGTTTGGACACTGTCTCCTCAGCTTTTCTCAGTTTTCTTTACAGGCTACACAGCCTACTTCTTAGCTCTAGTTTCTCAGTCACATCTCAGCTCTCTCTCAGTATCTATTACTCTCAGCTATCACTCTCTCACTCACACAGTAACCCTACATTTCCGGTAGACAGCACAAGCCTCTCCCTTGCCTTGCAGAAGCGTCCTACATCGTCAGTGTGGGCAGCATCAAGGTCTCGGTACTGGTCAGCGTTGCCTCTCAGGTCTTTGGGTCTGCTATACATGTGCATAATGAGCTCTTCAGAAGCGCGTTCCGTGCTCTCTCGAAAAGTGTTCTTTGTATTTCTCAGTTCTCCAAGTATAAATCAAATTCTCCCCTGATTGGGGGAGGGGGACCTCAGTGGGTACAGGGACCCAATCGGGTTGTCGACTCTACTCTCTCTCCAACTCATCTCCTTTCTCTCATACACACTCCAGATCTCATACACACCTCACCCCACCACTTGCACGTTGTTCACCAGAGGGGGAGTCAAGGACGCAACATTGAAACTGCACAATGACCGCGCTAAGGATCACGAGGGGCTATGCACTGAGTTTATCACATATGGGATCGACACGTTAGCCTCGATCCTAGCAAAGCTATTCAATGATGCTGTTTGCCTTGGCTTCCCCCGCACTTGGACACTCAACACCATCACCCCCATCCACAAGGTAGGGGATCCCATGGACCCGAGTAACTACAGGACTATCATGATTGGACATCTGATGTCCAAGATCTATGCAGCTGTATTGGATGCGTCGGTCAGCCTGTTCGCAGAGATGAGAGAGCTCAGAGCAGAGGGTCAAGCCAGTTTCAGGCGAGACCATGGGACTATGGATCACATACTCACACTCAGGAGTGTCATTGAGGAGGCCAGATCACAGAAGGAGAGGGTATATTGCTGCTTTGTTGATTTTCGCAAAGCCTTTGACACAGTACCTCGAGCTCGTCTCATCACATGCCTACAGACACTGGGATTTGATAAGGAGATCATCTGGGCAGTCATGGCACTTTATGAGAGTCTCAGGCCGAGTTCGGACAGGCGCAGGTTGGACAGATGAGATCTAGAGTACCATAGGGGTCAAACAGGGTTGTCCCTTATCACCAACCCTGTTTGGCCTCTACATCGATGAGCTTGAGACTTTCATGGGGGTGTTCGGAGGGACCGGTTGCTCACTTACCGGGATCATCATCAGGATTCTTCTTTATGCAGATGACGTGGCACTCTTGTCGTCCACACCCGAGGGGCTCTAGCGACACCTGGATGCACTGCAGGCTTTTTGTTTATCCCATGATTTGGAGGTCAACCTTGGCAAGACCAAGGTCATGATCTTTAACACCTCTCGAGCAAACATGCAATGGAAGCAGTTCACTTTCGGTGGGTCACCGGTTGAGATGGTATCCTCATACACTTACCTAGGGGTCATCTTCTCCGGCCCGATCTTCACGATGAGAGTAGGGGATACACCTCACTGGCCCGGCTAGAGAGACAATGCTTCCACTTCCACTTCCAGGACCCTCGGACCAAGGCTCTTCTCTTCGACTGCTTGGTCCGACCAGCCGGTATGTATGGCAGCCCTTGTTGGGGACCTAACATGTCAGAGATAGAGTAGACACGGGTGGAGCACCTGCAGATCCTCATGCTCTCACGGATGATCCGGGGGAAACCGTCTGTACCACATCACATCATTCAAACCGAGTTTGGTGCTTCTCCACTCCAGCTAGATGCAGCCTTTCAGACCATCACATATCTACACCGGGTTAGATCATATGGGGACTGCACATCAGGGAGACAGAGGTTGCCATGGTTGGCTCTCGATTCCTCCATGAGGTTGGTAGCAGAGGGAGACAAGCGATGCTAGTATGCACGGACTCACAGATGGTTTGTGAGACTAGGGTTTCACATCGATAGGATACCTCCTTTTCAGTACAGTTTAGATGCAACTCCAGTACTCCCACCCACCATCCCGATCGGGCCACACACCAACTAGGTCATTCGAGAGGATCTCCTGCAGCTACACATCTTTAGGACCTAGTTGGAGCCGAGGGAGCTTCCAGTGAAGCTGAGTTTCTAAAGAGATTACTGTCTTCGTATTTCGGAGGAGGGATTCATCACACCACTAGGGTCTGATAGATGATGTTCTTTACATGAAAGGGGCTGATCTGGTGCTCAGAAGAATTCCCTGGCATGAGGAAGTTTTTCATATCCTACAAGCTAATCATGAGGGAGTATGTGGAGGACATTTTGCTTTCAAAATCATGCTGAGGAAAATACTGACAGAAGGATATGTGTGGCCATCCCTCCAGAGAGACATAAGACATTGGTGTAGGTCATGCCTACAGTGTCAGCAGATAAGTAAGAGGATTTTATATCCAGAACTCAGAAATATCATGCTTGCTTTCTAATGGGGACTAGATGCCATCGGTCCTCTATCCATGACAGCCAGGGGAAATTGTTATATGCTGACAACTGTGGATTATTTGACGAGATGGGCTGAAGCACGAGCAGTACGGGCTGTCGATGCGAAATCTGTATGTAAATTTGTGTATGAGGATATTTGCTGTAGATTTGGTGTGCCACTGGAGTTGCTTCTGATAGAGGCCCAGGTTTCAGGAGTGAACTGATGGATTTATTATGTGGTAAGCTAAAGATTAAACACAGATATGCAAGTCCCTATTACCCTCAATGTAATTGGATGAATGAAAATTTTAATGGTGTGTGTACTAATATCATGGGAAAGATCATGAGAACCTATGAGAAGGAGTGGGATCTTGCTTTGCACTAGGCTTTACGGACTTACAGAGTTGTAGTAAAAGAAGGCACCCAGTTTTCACCATTTCATCTTGTTTACGGGAAAGAAGCTCTATTACCCTTGGAAGTAGAAATTCCTGCATTACAGATGTTAATGAAGATAAACGAGGATTCAAATTCTACTTTCCAGAACCGGTTATTGGATTTGCAGGAAGCACAACTAGATAGACAAAAGGCGGTGGAACATTATGCTTTAATTCAAGAGGAGAATCAGAAGAGAGCAAACAGGAAATTCAGGGATAAGAAAATCAAGGAGGGTGATCTAGTTTTGAGATACAACAGTAGTCTGGATTCTACCTTCAAGAAGAAATTTGTGACCAAATGGGATGGACGCCGTGTGACGAAGAAATTCAAAAATGGATCATATCAACTTGAGGATTTGGATGGTCGGCAGCATAAGAATAGAGTCAATGGCTTCAGACTAAAGAAATACTTTCATAGGATCATGAGTGTGGGCGGCTGTGGACCTACTGTGATAAAACCAGACAAGTCGGAAGACCTCATGGATGAGGATATCTTTGAAGAAATGCAAATCTTCTATACCTCTATCTGCAAGACATGAATGTCTGCAGACTTGGGGATGGGCAAAATGATAGGACAAAATCTGTATCAAGTTTTTGAGCACTGTAAATAGTTGTGGGTAGGCACGTAGTTGTACACATCTAGGGTAGGTGTGGGCTTTTGGCATTTGTGGATTTTTCTTTCACAAGCATGATGGATTGATGTATAGTTTTTTGAGATAATAAAGTATGTTTTGCAAGGACTTCATGGGAAATGATGAAATGCAATGTGGTTGTACCAGACTTCCAAAGCAAGGGTGTCTAGTGTGTGATCAAGTGAAATGTTTTTGGGGTCATGTAAAGTCAAGTCATGGAGGGTTTTTTTCCCTGAGTCAATGTGCACTTGCATGTTACAAAAATTTGATATGTTATGGTGTCCATGTCAAAGGGCTTTTCATGTGTGTGTACGGGGTTGCATGCAAGCTTTAATGTGCATGCTAATGTGTGTAGGAATTGTGTGACTAGAGGTCCAAAATGTGCATTTAATGTGATTTGGGGGAAATGTCTTGAGAGTGGTAAAATGTCACTGATGAGGTGGCAGATTAGGCTGAGGTGGCTGGACTAATTGAGAACGCATCCTGCTCATGCAAAGGTGGCTACGTGATGGATGAAGGGATGCTTCTCGACGACGAGCTGGCATGCTACGTGAAAGGAGGCTACTATATGATACGAGTTGGAGAGCTCTAGAAGGAGCACGCGCATTGCAACTGTGTGGATGAGGAGGAGCTCAGAAGAGCTGGAGGAGGTTGCAGGCCAGAAAGTTGCTGCTTGTGTGGAGGATTTGCGACGAAGGGAGGTTATGAGCAGCCGGGGAAGCTCAGACGACGGGTGTAGGAGGTTCTGAGAGCAGAAGGGCTACGAGATATGGGAGAGGCTGGAGTGCGATAAGGAGCAGACGGGGAACGATCAGGAAGGTTGGAGAGGCTCGCAATTGTTGATGGGAGGTCGTGCGTGAGCGGAAGGCTGAACAACCATCACAAGAAGGCCAACGTACGTGACGGGTTGTGAATTTTCGACTACAATAGCTTGGGATGTATGGGCTCCAAGTGCTCCGTGATCTCTGTGGCACGATTGGCGCTTACTGCAGTTCTCTAGGAGTCTTGGCTGTGCAGTTGATGGTGTGGGCTAAGAAGAGGATTCTGGGCGACGGATGAACATGAAGCATCGTGGGTTTCTTGGCTGTGAGAAGCATAGCTATCATGGAGGTTTTGGGCAGAATATCTTGAGTGACGGAAAGCATACAATACGGGAAATAGAAGAGGCTGAGGCTGTTGCTTGAGATGTCTTTCGTGTGGGCTTGTAGGTGGCTGGTTATGAGCTATTGCTTAGTAAAAGCTTGAGGCATAGCCGTGGTATCAGTTCTACTGACTAGAGGACTGTTGGCGACATGAAGCTATGAGTGTGGAGTACTCTACGAGCAAGAGAAAGATACAGACGCTGGATGTAGTTGTGTAAGAGCAGAGATGATTGATGCGATCTGCAAGCCAGTCCCTTTCACTCTTTGGTTGTTGACTGCAGATTTGGGGAGAGTTGTGGAAAGCTGGAGCTCGGTGTTTGAGAAGGAGATGCTGTGGAGCAGTTATGATCACGTCAAGAGTTATGAGCTATTGCTCTTGATGGAGGCTTACGAGTCTTGGCTGTGGGATCTTGATTGTGGGTTGAAGTCTTGAAAAGTCCCAAAGATAACCTTCATGTGGGTTGTGGGTTCGTAGTATTCTGAGGCTGACTGTTCTCTGAGTTGTTGAGGAAAGTTCAGTTCTAAAGTCTAGTTGGCTCAGGTTGTGTAGTCCTTTGGTTCTCTCTGAGTCTGTGTGATCTATGTTCAGTCAATTTTTTTGGGGGTTTGTCTCGGTGCCTATTACAAAGACACATACTCTGGAATCTGGTTCATAAGCTCATCATGTACAAGCCCACATTGCAGCTGATCCCTATGAAGTCTCAACTATCTGACGTGGTGAAGTACATAATTCTTGGTTGTCTTTCCATTTTTTCCTTATCAACGTGACAGAGACCCCGACCCGACGACCGCATCACGACACACGAGACATCGAGGGGACACACAGATCACTCTGGGGGACCTCCTGTCACCACAATGTAAATATCCTAAGTCAAAGTACAGTTGACCATTTATTTGATCATAATTAAAGAGTTTTATATGTGTTAATTATGGTCAAAGAGTTATTTTAATGGTCAAAGGATTGACTACGGTCAAAGATACTTGACTCTAGTCAAGTAAACCTGACTGCAGAATATGGCTTCAAACGAAGAAAAGGAGGCATTCTGTCATGAAGAATGTCGAGAAAAGCTTTAGAGAAGGCCCAAAATGGGGACGCCCAGGTCCAAGGAGCATGCCAACAGCAGGAAACACCAAGGGGGAAAGATCTATCGTGGAGAAAGCTTCACAAACGTCTTTAGCCAGCCAAGAAAGAGCTGCCAAAATCTGCCATCTTCTACAAAAGACCCCTCTAGTAGGGGAGAAGACCCAGAACAGCAGGGTAGACTGGGGAAGGGCTCCAAGACCTTCCAGGTGCTTCCAGATGGGACACACAAGCGCCACAAGTCAAGTAAAGAGCCCACACATGCTCACACACAGGACACATGGCAAATAGGGCGTGGGATTTTAATGCCCCTAGGGGGTCACTTTTAAAGTCATGACCCTAGTGCTTGGAACCAATGACCCTAGTATATAGGACCTCTAGTGGGTCAATTTTTAAAGCATGAATCTAATGAACTAAACCAATTACCTGAGGGAATAGGACCAAGTTAATAGCACTAGGAGTTGCACTTGTTGCACATTAAATCATAGGTACCCTTTGGACATTAACTAATGCCCCTAGCCTGGCACCCTTAGGCCAAATTCTGTGACAGTTAGTTTAATCACTTCGCCATCACGTCCCCATGACATACCCCCGTCTTGAAACAGCAAACAATCCTGTTTGCTGTCCCAAAATTACAGCAAATAGAAAAGGGCATCACAATAGGCATAAACAGCCCATAATCCATAGTAGTACATCATATGAAGTACAAAAATACAATGCACATACGGCACGACTGCAGATCCATCCATATGGTAGTGTATCAACTGTCTGGAGTGTCATGACCACTCATCACAGAAGTCTCACAGCAGAAACACTGTCAGCGTTAGTGCCTCGGGTGGAACCGTAGTGTCACCAAACGACCTCTAGATATCCTGTGAGCTTGTCTGCACTGTGGGAGCGGAGGTGCTACCCTCCCCATGAGCATCCGGTAATGCTCCAGACCTGTGCTCGACTGAACCGGAATGAGCCGCTACCGCAGTAGGCTTGAGACCAAATGCCTCAAGGTAGAGCTGCAAAACCTGTGGTGAATCTGCCAATTCATTCTCCTCCATCCAGATCACATCATTTGCAAGATAATTCTTGCACTTCACTTGATAGCGTCTGGAAACTCTACCATTAACCTTTCGATCCTTATGTGCCACAATCTGCTCAGGAATCAAGACTTCATCTTGCTCATCAACTTCAAGTTGCTCTTCACCTGGCATATCTTGTGGCACTTCTCCATGAAAAGGCTTCAACAAGCTAACATGGAAAGCATCATCAATCTCTTTTTCCAACTCTTCTATTTCAGCCCTATTCATCCTATAAGACGCTCTACATGGAGGAGAAGGTTCTTTATTATCTATCCATATTCCATAATGAATATATATCTACTCTCTATCCAATTCACAAATCCATACACCAATGTTGGGTGAATGGATAGCATTTACTCTTGGTTGAAGGTTCTATGTCCACAGTAGATTCCTGGGATGAGGAGGTAGAAGCCTCACCCTCCTCCTTGGATGCTTTGCCTTTCCCTTTTACAGAATTAGTCTTGGCAATTTTAGCTAATAGAGTAGGACATTATGCCATGGATGCCCTAGCTTATGTTTCTTACATCTGAAACATTTACCCTCCATAATCAGCCTTTTCTTCTCATCGTCAGTCATGGAAGGAAATGGTATCCATCCACGATGTGATTCGTTGTTAACATTCTATACAATAGCTTTCTCCTTTCCTTTGTTGAGGGGTTTACGAGGATTCAATTTCCTCTCAGCAATCTCAGCCAATTTAGTGAGGTCTTTAAGGGTGGTTGGGTTGAACATTTTGACCTCACACCTCACTTTCGGACTTGGGGCTTCTAAATACTTCTTTCTTCTATCATCCTCACCCTTCTCAAGGAACTCTAAAGAGAATTCCCAAAAGCTGGCTATAAATTCAGCGTTACTCTCATTATTGAATCACCTAAACCTTTCCCAATGGAAGGTCAATTCTTCTTCATGCATCGGAGGCATGAAAGTGGCCTTCAGCTACTCTATAAGCTTAGACCATTGAAGGCTCTTTTCCCGTTTGTAATAAGGACCACCACATCAAAGCATCCATCTGTAGATGCAGTGTGGCAAGAGCAAGCTTCTCGTGATCGGTCTTATCTTGATGGGCAAAATATAGCTCAAAATGGTGAATCCAATTAAGAATTTTATCCGCCTCTCTTGCTCCATCATATTTTGGGAATTCAATTCTCTCTCGGGATTGAAATTTGGCTCTCTTCGAGGGGGTACTTAAATCTTCATCCCCAAAATTCAGCACTCTCTTGGTCCCAAATTTTATCAGAATCGATTGTTCAATCATATTGCTTAGCTGAGAAACCAGCTGATCGACGAGAGACTCCTCTTTTCCTCTTGTACTTAGATTATAATCCAAGTTGATGTACGGGATTTTGAGCTAAAGACGTAAACTCAGCGCCTTGCTCTTGGATGGACTCGTTTCTCCTATCATTTCTAAAGGAGAACTCCCTATGAAGAGGTTCTTGAAGGAGAGACGAAGGTAATTCTATTTGTGGGTTATCATAGTCAAGATGTGTGTAGATCTCATCTAAACTATCCTCTTCAAGATAAGTGATGGTGTTCTCTCCCTATCCCCTTCTAGTAGTAAAGCAAAAAGGACAAGTTCATTATTAAATCTCCCTTCCCCTTCCATTCTTTCCTTTTAGTAATACAAGGAAGAAAATGACTTATTTTACAATAAAAATCAAGTGTTATAGAGTTGGTGGTACTTATCCGACTCTCGCTTCATTGGTGTTGAAGAACAATCTGAAATGAGCTCTTCTTTCTTCTCTTTTGGGCTCTTCTTCTTGTTTTTTTGCTATAAACTGGTACACTTGGTTTGGGCTACTTGTTTTGAGTGGATTGAAGCTCTAGACACCATTATAGAGAGTACTTGGTGGGTGGATCACCCCCTTAAAATCTTGTTTCAATACGGGGGGGTCTCTTTTCCTCATGGTTTAAGGGTTTAAAGAGTATATTCACACAGCGGGAAGGGGACTCACCCTGTTCCCCGTCCAAGAGCACAATTTTTAGAGAAAGCCCTCGCCTAGGACTTCTAAAATTCAGGGTTTGGAGGGAGGGCAAAAGAACAAAAATCCCAACCTCGAACACGCTTCCAATCCAAAACTCAGAAATCGAGGCTTGCACCCACTCTCAATTCAAAATAGAGGGACTTTACTTTCCATTCAAAACAGAGAGACTTCCTTGGTTCGTCCCTCACGGTTGTACAGAACTTCACGTCACGCATGCCGCCCGTACAAATCCCTGCGCTCCCTCGCCATTATGCGTGCAGTCCCTACCCGTGAGGCTACCTCCCGTCCCTCTCCCTGCCCTGCCTAGCTGTGTAGAGGTCCCGCACGAGCTATCGCTCTCATGTCTCTCTCTTCCTCTTCCCATCCCAGTCATGGATTGTCGTTGCTCTTATACCAAATGTGAAGAACCATATTTCTCAAAAAATGCAAATGTGTGCAATGCATGCACAATTTGAATGCCAATCGGCCCTCCAATGGGGAAAGAGAAGCCCTTGTGAAAGTACTTGTTTCTTTTTCATCCTACATGCAAGGTGGGAGAGAGATACCAGATAAATGCCAGGTGAGCACAGAGAATGCTACGTGAGATTCACAATGAAGGGTGATACCCTTTCATTAATGTCCCTTGACATCACTCAAGTTCCATCTTCCCATTTAGACCTACCCTTAGCATATGACCCATGCATCTACCATTCAATGCACCTTAATGCACCCTTCCCTTCCTATTGCCCCTAGGACCTAGACACGTGGGTGCACATATTTATTAATAGAATAAGTGTTACATGTCCAAATTTGATGTTGTCTGAAGCAATGGCTCCAGCTCGACTAGCCCTATCTACTCAGATGATTCACCGCGATAACAATTCGGTCAGTGTCCATCATAAATACAAATACATGTTACACCATTGGCGTACAATATATAATAATGTTCTAGTGTCTACTAATCACGGATTACTGATTTCTCTTGTCATGACATGGGAGACCTTGATCCTCCCCACACGGGAAGTGGACCTCAATATCATTAATCCTAACTTACAATGCAGGGCCTTATTATGCAAGGTGGTGGTTAGGGGGCTTTGCCAGGACATGAACCTTTGAAAGATTCATTGCATACCATCGTGTTCTCTCGTGTTCTCTTTCCACAAGTGCAGATTGGATGGATAGCACTCATGGATTTTAATTCCACAGGATCCTTCCGTCCCTCTCATGGCTGCTATCCTAAAATCTTGGGGCAGCTTAGGAGTATTCTTCGGAAAGTTCCCCCTTCCTCTCTGGACAAAATTGACAGGCAACCTGTCATGTGGAATGACAATATACTTGATCATGGCAAACCACTTGGTACTTCTCATTATATGCAATGATCTAGCTGGGAGAGAGGCCTTGATTTCTCATATGGACTCTTGGAAGGATTTCAAACACCTTCCAGGTGATCGTAAATTCCAATTAGTAAGTCACCTTAAAGAAAGTGCATGTTAAGAATCAACAAACAAAAGGTATGCATAGCGGAAGATTGATAGAATAGCCCAGGAGCTCACACAATGGTAGTGTGAGTGAAATCACAAACTTCCTTACTTAATGTGCTTCACATATATGTGCATATCAGCAAATAGACAATGCTCAAGAGAGATATAAGACCAACTAAATATTTCTGTCCAATGGACACAATACAACAAAGGGCCAAAGTCCCACCAAACCGTGGTCCTTTGTCCTCACCAAAAGATGCTGACTTAGAACATCCGAGACACTCCTAGATCCCTGAGTCCGCGTGCTCCCTAATGAGGGTATGTAGACCTTAGTCTCCATGTCTGATTCTCCGCACCTTGCTGCCCTGACTGTCAGTCAGCCTAGTTGTGCAGCCCTTCTTCCTGCTTTGTCGGCAGTACACAGCCCTCCTTAGTCCTCTTGGATGTAGGCCCCAAGTGTGCTGCTCCTGCTCCCAGAAGGGAGCCTTGAGTGGATGTATTATGAGGCCCAGAGGCCACCCTTTTATAGGGCAAGGGATGCCCCAAAATAACCAACCAGCAGGGCAATAATGGCCGACTGCTGTCTGTCCTCCAACCGACCCACCAGCCCCTTTTTATGGGGCTGTTGGGGCCCCTTTGTGGGCCCGTATGCTGGCCAGCCTCAGCCCTATTTAAGGGCAGGTGCCCTTTGCAGCCCCCTTGTTCCATGCAGGGCCCAGCCCGTGAACTGCATACCCCGCCATGTGGCAGCCCTGTTGTGCATGCCATAATCCTGCCCACAACCAGTCACCATCTTCTGGTCCCCTTGCAGGTGATAACCCTGCCCACATACCTCGCCAAATTGCACCTCTGCCTCGGGAGACCCTGCCCTGTTTTGCTGTAAGGTGCTGCCCATGTGGCAGCCCCCTCTCTCATTTTTCTCTGGGTAGATCCATGCTCTGCTCATTTAGGGGCTTCTGATGGGCAGGTGACCTTTCCAACAGTTCAAGGAAAATTGAGCAGATTGATGCAGCCATGCCCTTGGATTGGGATGATACAGATGACAGGCCTCACGATTGCTCTACTTGACTTGGGGCTTTTACGAGCTCAAGGATCCCGCTTCAAGTCATAGCGCTACAACAAGGTTCAAACAGGGATGCCTTGTTTTTAATGTTTACTTTGAGGGCAGGTTGTCCACGTTTAGAGATAAGGATACTCTTGTGCACATTGTTTTTTAGCCTGATAGGGTTCTAGATCATGTGGAGCAGTGTTTCTTGGCTTCATGGAGGATTTGACTCTATGGAAGTATCCCCATAAAGTATTTGCAGTGAACCCCGGGGAGTGGGAGTGGATTCACGTACCAAGAAAAGGGCTCCCTTTCTTTTCGCTACAAGGTCAATAATGCCAGGAGATTTCAGCTGAGTCTTAGTATGAACAGGAAAGGCTTTGTAAGTGGCTATCTTAGCAAAAGAAGGGGGTATATCATTGGGCATCTTTAATGGATCAAGACTCCAAGTTCACCAATGGCTTTTGGGGGGCCCTGTTTAACCACCTCAATACGCAGCTCAATTTTTTCAGCAACTTTCCTCCAATGTTAGATGACCAGACAAAGATCTATAATTAGCTTGCCTTCAACATACTAAAGTGCTATGGCATTGAAACGTGATCCAAATGGGAGAAATACCTTCCATTAGTATAGCGGATCCTTAAGGACACCTATTCCAGTGTGAGCAGCACTCCCTATAGAGCAGCATTTGGCAAGAAATTCAAGTTCCTCTTCACTAAGACTTCAGATAAGGTTGAAGCCGGAAGGATTTTCAAGAGCTATGAGCAGATCCTAGAGTCAATGAGCGACAAGATAGCCAAAGCACAAAACATCTACCAGACATAGGGATCTGAACCTTTCACATGGGAAATCTGGTCCATTCACTATTATCGGGGTCATGGATGAGGTAACCATGACGCTTTATTGCCAACAAGTGGACAATGAATCCAATGTTCCATGTGTCATGGCTAAATCCATGTGGTTGAGCCAGAGCACATTCGCTCCACAAGTTTAAGGGACCAGCAACCACCAGTGCTTGTACACAGTCACATTTAAGCATCAGCTCCTTGCAGCATTTAAGAAGGCCGTCAATCTTCCCTAATGTTGCCTTCAGTGGACGGGGATGTCATGGACATGCTTCAGCCCTGGCTAAATAGTTGGCAGCAGGAGCCTCTGACAAGTGGAGGGCTGCCAACAGCTCCAGCCAGCGAAGTACAGGTCAACATGGCAGCCACACAAGCTACCAAATCACATGGGACAAAAGAACAGCAGAACAGTATACAGGCTGCCAAGGGTCATGCAGGAGACATACAAGTCAGCCATCTGAATTGTAATACCTGCCAAAACTTCAAATAACGAACCCATGTGGCATGCAAAATCTGTCATCCTGAATTGTAATGCCCGGCTATGTTGGCTATCAACCTACTGGCCTAGGGCCAAGGTAATTTGGCTATCAACCTATTGGCCTAGGGCCAAGTTAATTTGACAACTATCCTTAAAGATTGGCATGCACAAAAGATTAACATCAGAAAAATGAATTGAGCAATGCACCTACCAATTTAAATAGAAATTTTGGTACTTGTTTATATTCACATGCCAGAGTACCTTTTGGAAATAAACCGTCTTGAAAAACAGCCTAATATTAATAATTGTAGATCCTCTAGTATAGATTGTTTAAATGGTTTTGTAAGTTACCTTTGCAAAAGTATCAATAATGGCAGCGAGACCAGCAAAAAGAAGAGTTCTTATGAGGGCATTCTGCCCACTAACAAGGTAACCTTGAGATAAGAAAACGACGACACTAACTTCCAACATGACCATTCCAAAGTTGACGACAAGAGACATTGCATTCCAAAAAACTTTCCCTCCATCTTCAGCTTGCCGTACCTGTTAAACACAAAAACATGACATTCAAGAGAAGAAGGAACATCTTCCTGGATAGACAACTAAGTATACCCTAACAGACGTGTTTCAATTGAGCAGATATAAATCTTGCATCATAGAGCCAAACTATTGTCACTTCTACAAACTTAAAACATGAGCCACAATTCATTGAACAAGATACTAAGCAATGCTTTTAAACACCTTTTTTATCTGTATTTTCCCCAATTGTTCAAAATTTTCTTAATTATCAATCTTTGAAAAAGTCATATCCTTGCCAACACTCAAGATGTATGGGCTTAGAAAATGCCCAGGCAGTGCACTACTAGAAAGAGTAACAAATGGCATGCATTCAAGAGGTAATATTAAAACCCCTACTGACATATGGGTCTTAAATTTCTTTCTCTTTATCAATTTGAATTTTGAGGATTAAAATTTAAGTTGAATCACGTAATTTTGAGGATTAAAAACACCTTCTGTATGTAAATTTCTGTGAACTTTTGGATTTAAAAATCCCTTCTATTGAACCCACATCGTATGGTTACATATTTTCAGGTGCTCCCCCTTTTTATGACAATTTTAAAGCTAGTCTCATTTTCAGACAGATTTCTTTTTTGAAGTGAGCCAAACTTTGCGATCATAAGAGCAATTCAAACAACAAAAACAGTACAGCCAAGATTAGAAATCATAGTAAAGTCGAATATATATCAGTTAGATTTATGCTTAGATACATCCAAAAAACATCTGGTGACATGAATAGAAGAAAAGGATGAAAACTCGCGAGGTAAAAAAAGCTCATTATCTCATTGTATCCCAGGGATAAGGTTGCTATAATAAACTACAAATATGTTTGGGGGTGTCTTTAAATCTATTGGGGAGTTACAGTTACAATGCTTACCAAAGTTAATTAAATAATGCAAACATACAAAATAACAGAGAGGATACATGAGAGAGAGAAAGTTTATTACATGACAGAAAGAAAGAAAGAGTTTATTAGGGTATTCAAAAGACCGTAGGGTCTATTGAAACTGAAAGAACCCTGATACAATGAGTTGAAGGGTGGAGACTCTAATCGGCATCATCACCCACAATGTATACAACATCATCAAATCATATCAGATCTATTACATGAGAGAATCTGGACCGTGGCCAAGGGGGGCCCAGCGATGAATGAGGCTGTGATGACGGGAAACCTGTGCTAGAGCACTGACAGTGATCTGTGTGTGCAACCCGTTGTGGTCTCCTAGCAGCCCTACATCTGACGAGCCACTGCAAACCCCGTCGGTCATGCCCCAATCTAGTGAACATGGAGGAAAGATCCCCTGGCAGATATGCATGACAAAAATATGGTGATGGCACTTCCAAAGCTTCACCCACATTCTTCTTTCTGCACACATTGCCTCAAGGGTAAGCAACACCGGAATCCTTTTCACATAGCAGAAGAGGAACACCACACCCTTGGCACTGGTAGACTCTGACTTGTGTGGGCACATGTCAAGAGATCCTTTGGTGGTTGTCTGTATTTTCTCACATTTATAGACGATTATAGCCAAAAGGTGTGGGTATATTTCCTAAAAGAGAACTCAAATACTTTTGGGAAGTTCAAAGAATGGCTAGCTGAGGTGAGTGGAAGAGCAGGCACCGATTGAAGACTCACACACTGATAGGATGAAGAGTATATGGATAAGGAAATCCAAGCATTCTGCAAGCAGAGGGGGATCAAGAGATAAATAATAGTTGCTCTCACCCCTCAACAAATTGGTGTGGTGGAGTGCAAGAACCAAGTCATTATGGAAATGGCAAGAAGTTCAATGGAGGCATATAACCTGGCAAGATGTATTGGGTTGAGGCCGTTGAATGTCAGATCGGTAGAGGTAAAATTCATCTCCTAACCAAAGTAGTGCCTTGCTTACAATTCTTAATGTATTTCCTAAGCATCATTAACCAAATAAATGATCTTGTTTAGATGTTAGAGCAATCTAGCAACCAAGGTCAATTTGATTACCAAGTAAATAAAGCAGGTGCTTGAGCAGCATAGCACGTTTGGTCACATTCAACATCCAGGTACAACTTGCATGGTAGCCCCAGATGCCGAGATACACCTTGGTATAATGAAAAAAAAGTGCATGGTCGTCAGCATCACCTTCGATCCTGGGACCACCAAGTCATCTTGGGAGAGCCATGGACAGCAGGCCACAAAAACACTAGTGACTGCCAAAGGCAAGGAGGACAATCCAGAGTTCTCAAGCTCCCTCACCACAGGCTCATGGTAGGTCTATTCAAAGCCAAGGAAAAAAGTGATATTTTACCACGAATGGCAGGAATTGATGGATGCCACATTGAAGCTGGACAGTAAATGGTGGTACCAACTAAAGAAAGCAGTATGGCTTCTCAGGTGACATCAAGCCACATCCGATGCCAGTAGCCACAAATAGTCCGTAGGAGGCTGCGTAGATCTGAGTAGCCCACAAGCCACTAAGTTTCAGCTTCAACAGAAGAAGGGGATATCACAGGCATCTATAGTCCATGAGCAACTGCGAAGGGCAAACATACGCTGGCAACCACAGCAGCACCCACAAGGTCTGCTTAATTCATAGGCAGGATGCCTAATGGGAGGGTAGGGAAGTGGCATCACCATGACTGGAATGACTGATTATCCTTTCAATATCCACAGATGTTGAGATGCTCTGATTTTAGATACATAGTTGGGATATCCTGCTCCAAGGTTACAGTGGGAAGGAGCCAGCTCTTTAAAGAGAGATGCCTCTCTAGGGCACCCTATATGGAGGTTTTTTGGCTATACTCATTCAAGGACACCCTGTAGCCCTGATGAACCTGGCCTTTTAGCAAAACCCAACATCGGCAGACTTTGGAGGTAAAGATACCTAGTAATCTGGTGTCTGAAGGGTGCAGTGGGAGGACCTATAGATGAAGTTAAGCTATCCCTTAATGACAAAGCTATACATTGAGTCACCGTTTAATGCCTGCTGGCATACGAACTCCATTGCCTTCTGTCACCTACATCATAAAGAGGTACCAAATCAGGCTATGACATACCGGTTGCAGGCAAGGAAACTAAGGGCAGGCTGAACATAATTCTGCAAAAGTTTTAAGTGGGGGGGGAGAGAGAGAGAGACAGAGACAGAGACAGAGAGGGCTAGCTTGTTGTTGAGGGTGGCTCACAGTCTTTTGCTTTGCCTTCAATTTTGGAGCTTCCCAGCAGGTCTGCCAAGTTTGGAAATGAATCAAGCATGCCCTGCGAGATGGTGTTTTCTTGCCTCAGTGGACTCACGCTGTGCTTGCGGACTGCTCTGGGATCACATGTAATAAAAATTCTGGTATATACTGTGTGGAGCAGAGATCTCTAACATATGGGCATCCAGAATGATGCCATTTCTTGAGCCTCCCAACCGAATATTGTCTCGCCCCAGTTTGCCTCAGGATACTGATCCTCCACTCCTTGCTGCCATAAAAGGCCAGGCCTTAGTTATAGTAGTGAACAGTTACAGCTGAAGTTCGTGTGTTCTACATGTAGTTTAGATATGCTAGGTGGATAGGTTTTTGCCAAGCTCGCATGCTTTCTAAATAGCCCTTCTTCTTGGGATCACAGAGTTGTTATGGCTGGATTAAATGTAATTTGTAATGTAAATCTATTAGATGAAATTATTCCTCCGATTCAAATAGAATTACCAAATTTTAGCAATTTTAAATACAAAACACCTTCAAACACACAAGAGCTCCACTACAAATGATTTGGCTTCTGGGTAAAGATTTCAGTGAACTTAAGTCCTACCTGAAGCACAAACCAAATGACGTTGAGGAAAGCTACTATCCAGAGAAATGTGTAGTAGGTGGCCATGATGTACGATCGACTATGAAAAAGTTTCCGGAGACTTCTCTTGGCTCGAAGCAACAAGAATGCGAGAAAAAGAGCCACTGGTAATGCTAGCAACACGTTGAACCACACAGCGTGATCCACATGAGACCTGACGAGGCTCCAACAATTGCCCGTCTGGGGATCTGGGGGTTCCACGGGGGGCATGATCGAGGAGTGGGCTTCCATGAAAATTGATCTTGGCAAAGCTTGAAGCGGAGCTCAAATTAAATTGCAAATTGCAGGATCTTGCATTACAATAAGCGATGCTGCTGCCAGCGACGAATGGGCTTGATGCCGTGCACGGAACTGAGTTTCGCAGTGATGGGCACTTTAGCAACAGACACGTGGCATCGTTAGAGCGCTTAAGGCCCATTAGAGATTAGAAATTATTAGAGATATTATAGAGATTAGAAATTATTAGAGAAGAGAAGAGAAGAGATTAGAGAAGGTCCCCCCTGAGGGAAAATGCCAACAATTGACATTTTTCCGCCACTCCCACGCGGTTCCCACTTCCCACCGACTTTCATGGAGCTTATCTTGGCATTCGACCGCCCCATTGGAGATGGAAATTTTGAGTTTCCCATCGGGCATTACTGTGCTACGTCCCTAACATTGGCTTTCACGCCAATAAGTGCATAGGCTTTACAATTGCACACGAGTCCCATACCTTGCAAGGAGGCAGCTAGCAGTGAGTGGGAACCTATGCTACCCAATGCTCCTTCACGCCTGAGCCCTCTCAACTTCGTCGCATTACCGTGCTAGATCCCTTGACATAGGCTTTCAAGCCAATAAGTGCATAGGCTTTACAGCTGCATACAAGTCTCATACCTTGCAGGGAGGCAACTAGGGTGCGGTAGGCCGCCTAAGGGGAATGAATTAAGAGAGTAATCTATAATACATTGATTATAAATTAACGATGAAGAAAGGATAACAGGCCGATGTTTGAAAAATACCTGACTATAAACTAAGCTGACAATAGCAGGCCTGACCAAATGGCGTATGTGTTTAAGCGGTCCCTTCTTGCGAACACCTCGGCACACAAATAGAAAAAGAAGAAATTAGAATATGCAAAAGCAAAAGAAAACACATAACTTGAAATGGAAAACATATATATATATATATATATATATAGATAACCACACATAGTGTGGGCGGGGAGGTGGTGCGCTTCCTTCCCCAAACAGTTATAATCTGAGGGAACGGGCCCTTCCCCGTGCGTTGAGGTTGTAATTACCGAGAATATTAGTGTAAAGATTGAGTATCGCAAATATGTAAGAGAATGATATATTACCTAAATTTCAATGAGTATATCTGTATTCCAACTCGAGCATCGACCATATTCTTGTCATGATTTCTTCCGTCATTTGTCGTGGAAATCATGTCTCTACCTCTGAAGCGGTTTCTCGATGTGAGTGATGTTGGAGAGAGAGGCCGGGAGAGCCAACATCAACTAGACAATCCAAAGAGTTGAAGTTTGTGAAATATATAGATTTAGAGGCCTTCAAAAGCACTCATGCCTTCCATCAAGAGCTTTTCATCCAAAAGCAGACTTTTCATTAAGTGTTGTAGGCCTTCAGATCAAAATAAAATCCAAGGCTTATATTAGGACATGTGTCTCAAGGAGAGACCAAGAAACCCAAAATTCCCCATAGGCTGCCTACCGTAACTAGCAATCAGTGGGAACCCATGCTCCCCAATGCTCATTCACACTTGAACCCGCTCAACTTCGTGGCATTTCCGCTCAAGCAGGAACATACTCTGACACAACTACTAATGGACCCTTTAGGTGGGGATCCCACAAGGGCCCTACCCATTGGAGGACTTGTGTCATGTACCTTCATATATCGTGTGATGTCCTAATAGACATAAGTGTATGCTATGGAATGGTCCATCTTGTACACATAGCGTGTTTTGAAAACAAAGTTTTTATTGGGTCTGTTGCTTCACACGTGGTCTAAGTGTGACCATTAGTTTACTCTTGTGAATTTTTGCCCATGTCTATGTTAAAGTCACCTACTATTATTGCTTAGGAGTTTGTATCAATTGTGTTTATGAGTATGTTTTAAAGGTGAGAACATATTGTACCTTAGAGATGGTGGCTTATACACACACACACACACACACACACACACACACACACACATATATATATAATGGACAGTCTTTGTTCATCTATAGTTGTTCGATGGTTGTGATTTCTATCCCTTGTCCTATGTACGAATTAACATTGTTTGTTTGGTAAGTCTTTTTTTAATAGCATGCACTGTCCAGAGTGAGTAATTTTCAACCACATCAAACCCAGCCGTAATGTATTAATGGGGGTTTTGTGTTCTTGTTTCTTGTAGGCATACAATATTGGAATCCATCAATTCGGTTGTTTGGTCAATGTCCAAGATGTATTTTGAGAGCGATCTTGTGTTCAAGGATGTAACTAGCAATTTGTACCTTCCCTTCTTTTGAAATGGAATTGGGCCAATGTTGTCGAGTTTCTTTTTAATTGAACCTATTCATTTCATTCTTCACATCAACCTCAACTTGGAAATTATTGTTTTGAACACGTTCCAACAAGTCACTACATTTTCAATTTCTTTGACCCATGACAAAGCCATGCGCACACACTCCTTTCGGGGAAAATGCAAGCCTTTGTGCTCGATGTATTGTTCTTGTTGTTGCTGGTTGAATAGGAAATTTTCATCTAGTAAGAATGCTTTGTTTTTAATGGTCCTATCTGCACCTCTTTTGAAATTCTAAACATGGGTATCCATTCTGATTTAATGTATTCTTTATAAGCATTGACTTTATCTTTTGGCTTAAAATCCAATTTCTTTTAAAGGGAAAAGTATCTAAACTATGTATTTTCCCATGTGGTTTGATGTTGTCATGAAAATTCCATGAGCCCCATTGACCAATCCATCTTGTTGGTTGATATTCTCTGAACATAACTCCACTAGCATACTTTCTTTTATTTCAATTTTTGTGTGTAGGCCACATGTCTTTTTTGATCATCTAGTATTTTTCCCTTGTTGTATATTGTCTGAGAGAAGTGATCAATTATTCTACGAACACGTGATTTCATCCCGTGCAAAATTGCATGACATAGTCATTGTGCTTATTCATTTGAGTTTGGATAGTACAGGTGTGACCAAGTGGCATGGAATGAAAGCACATTTCGTTTATGTAGTCTATTTCGTGACTTGAGTGAGTGCATTTTCTAAAAGAGAAATGAATGTATGGTTGCTTTGACGCATGGTTGATTTGAGTTCATAACATCTTGTCTTTGGGTGCTAGTATGTGTCAGCAAGACTCTATAGTTCATTGTCATTCACTTTGTAAACCCTAGGAGTCTTTGATTGGTTTTGCTTGGTAGAAGTCTCCACATGCAATGACATCTACATTCCCAAAGAAATGCTCATGGTTTCTTTTTAACAGTACGCATCTTCAAGTTAGCAAAGTTCAATGCCCTTTTTCCCACCAAGGAGATTTCATGAAAAACAATTAGTTGCACTTGTGAATGTAGGCTGGATAGTGTGTCTAACTTGTCTTTTGAGAGTGATGTTAGGTTCTTGGTATGTGTGGGTAAGTGCAATGCTGAGTGGATTGTGGTATAATCAATATTGAATGATCCTTTTCCTGAGTATGCTAACATTAGAACTTTAGGCAAGTTGCAGTCCACGTTTGGTAGAATGTGATTGTAATGACGTAGCAAACCCTGGACTATTAGAAGTAGCAAATATGTTTTTCCTATTCCAACCCCTTCAGTCAAAAATAAATGTATTTTGCAAATATGTGCGTTTTCAGAGCACGATGTTGTCAAACAATTCATGTTGTTCTTTGTTCAATGACTACAGCCTGTGGAAGTATCCATTGTTGTCCATGAGCACTGGTTTCTTTACGAGTATTAGGAACTAGTCATTCCTTGTGGTTTTTGATAGTTCAAGCCTATCGAATCTAATGTCATATAAATTTTCACTTTGCAATCCATTATCTGAGGGTAAATAATCCTTTTCCTCATAATTGTTTTCAACATTGTTATAGAAGTTGTCCATGTCTTCTTCATGATGGCAATCGTAGTTGTATTTTCTTCTATTCTCGTCTATCATAGCCTCTCTTGCATAGTAAGCATTTCTCCAACTCCCATGGATTTGTAGTTCTTTGTTCTCATCTTTTGAGAAAGGGTATTATAGGAGAACTTGTTCACAATAGTAATTGTCAGGGTCCTTGAACTTGTTGAACTTTACGAATCTCAAAATATGTGGTTTATTTCTTTTCTTGGAGTTGTCATTGGTGTGGTTGTATTTTGATGCGAATGTAGCAAAGCAAATGTTATCCATGTTGTGCCTTCTAATCTACTTGTCGATTATAGTGTCACATGAAATGTTGGTGGAGTTATTGTCGAGTGCAAGTAGTTTGTCTCTACATCTATTGTTGTATTCCAAACCCCTCTTGCTGTCTTCCTTCCCAGAGAAACAAAAACTTCCACTCGCTGAGGAAATGCTCTCAGCTCCAAGCGTAGCGGGTGGATATAGATGGAAGGGAACGTTCCAGAATCAAGGCTCTTTTATGTTTCTCATTTGTGTTGATAAATTGGAAATCTCTTGTTTATCTATGCAATGGCAACAATAGATTATGAATGCTACAAGCTACGTGCTCATTTGTTGAGCATGCAGGAATGCATTCCCCACCTTGTGGAGCCTTTCTTGTGTGGGATTGTTCTCTTATGCATGTTCTCATTATGTCATCATTGTTTGTGTAATTATGTTATCCATTTTCGTGATATATGATGTACAATATGAAAGCAGTGTATGAGTCCATAATAAATTGTATGTCCGTGTTAGATTGCCATAAGAAGCCTATTTTCTTGTTGAAGGCGTTTGTGAAGATATCTTTAGATTGACGCTTGAGAAATAATGTTGGTTTTGTTTTCAATGAAAGTATATATGTTTGCAAGTAAATTTTTAGAAACTGCACCCATTCACTAAATGAAAGGCTTGTTATTATTTCGAAGTCGCAAAGTTCTTCTTGAACTTTATTGTATACTTCTTTATATTTTTTTCTTTCCTTACCCTCGAGAGGAGCAAGAATCATTGTTCCATGCAATGAAACCCCTCTTGGCACATGAAAAAGCATTGAAAAAAGTAGGAGGAACAAATTGGCACATCATAGCAAAGACCACTTTGTGTAGCTTCTCTTTATAGTCAGACAATGTACGAAGGTTCTCGAAGTCCTTGTACCCTATTTAGATTTTAGTATTTGTTCAATGTTAACATTGTTTTTAACATCTTTTGCACACAACGATTTGTATTGTAGCATACCTGTTCTCAAACACGCCAAGATAGATTGCATTACTTGATGTATTAGGACTTTAATAGACTTGAAAAACAAATTTGCAATATTGTGACCAAATTTCAAAGATTTGTGCATTATTTCCTATTTCACTATATCTAAATATGTTAGTCTAGTATTGCCAAACAGTTTTGGAGAGCCAAAGTATAGTGTTGAAAATTCCAATTCTTCACTATGCACGTATTTGAAAACACCTATAGGCTTCTTGTTTTCAGAAGGGGCCACATAAATAGCTTGAGTTTCAAAGTCTATCACTTGCTCTGTGCTTATCAAGTTATGTATTAATGAGTCAGTCTCAATTTCCTTTTCAAGTTCAAGGTTGTTGCTGCTATTATTTCCTTCTTGAAAATAATTAATTTCTAGGGGTCTTGTTGCCAGTATATATTTGTACCACTCATTATTTATAGTCACTTTGTTAGCTGTGTACAATAGTGTATCCACCAGTATGTTTAATGCTTTCATAAGAGTGTATGTACAAACCTTTCCAATTGCAAAAGTTGATTTAATTTTCTTCTTAACCCAACAATTATTGAGTGGTCATCGTCTATGAAGTGTGGCAATATATGTTGTATTTTGCTTGTATCTGCTAATGCGTTGATGATGCTTCTAGTCATGCCTAGCTTCCCATTAAAGTCGTTTCCCTGATTTGTGTGAAAACAAGTCTAGGTGCTACCAAGCATTCCTTGATGTCATAAGCATATAAATGGGAAAGAGTAGAGCAATCAATGATATGTGTGTTGTGTAAAGTATTTAGGCAAAATGTTTTCTTTGATTCCTTTCTTGCATTCATGGAAGACTCTATGGTGTTTTTTGGTGAATGCAATGCTCAGGTTTTCTCTTTTGCTTTGCTAACCATTTAAATGTTTTCTTTGTAACATAGATGCTTTGTTTCTTAAAAGCCATTCTTTTGCATGAAAGGAAATCATATGAATCTGTTTCTTTAATTTCTTTATATATTTTTTCACATACTGTGAGGACTTCTAAAAATTTCCATGTACTTGTCATATCTAGCATTGTCATCAATAGTAATCCTTTCCTTTTACTTCCTTTGAAGGATTGTCTTTGTGGATCTAAAGTCTGTACTTGTCATGGATTGCTTGTGCCATGTGCTGCATTTGCACCCTTTTTTATTTTTAACACCTTGTGCTTGATGCTCAAAAGAGATATATTGTGCAAAGGGTAGGTGTTGAGATATGGTGCCATGAGCACATAATTAGAGGCTAAGGTATGGTATAGGAATGTATTAAAGTAGCCACCCTAGGATGTGGACTACATGATGTGGAGATATGGATCGAGGATATCCACAAGGAGAGATGTGGATCAGAGGATCCCACAATTGTTGAGTATTCTAAAGCCTCTCTCTATATAAGAAGCCTATCATGTATTGTTGAATAGAGAAATACACATACACTCAAGATTCTATTTATGAGTCCAGGATAATCTATCTTAGAACCTAATGGCTCCATAGATCCTAAGGCACGCATGTGTTATCATGGTATCAGAGCCAATGGTGCTCACAAGCCCTTGCATGTTGTCAAGGCAATAAGCCCTCCACATGTGAGGCATCCTCCATCTCCACTTTGTGAGTTTGAGAGATTGTGAGAGATCTTTGAGTGAGAGAGTTCCTTCTTGGTTTCTTGATGTTTTTGTGAAGGAGAGTTCTTGAAATTTTTGTGTTCCCATTGTGAGAGAGAAAGAGTGTGTTGAGTCTCCAAAGAGACATGTTCATAGAGAACTTGGAAAAGAGAGCTTTGTGAGCCTATCTACATCTACTTCAACGTAGCCAAGCAATTGGCGCAACAAACGTCTCTAGCTTATCTACAACGCTACAATCAAGCAAAGTAGCTTCTCTACACCACAGCCCAATAAACAACACCGGCTACAGACCCTACAGTAGGCCTCTCTACAAGGCTCCTCCATCAACGAGTAGGTGGCTCTTCTTAGCTCTTATTTATCAACACGAGCCTTCACGAGCATCTCAGCCATCAACCTCTCAACAGCGCTCTCTCCCATAGAGCCTCGCAGGTCTAAAGTGACTCCTTATAACCAACTCCTACTTCTCCAAATGGGCCTTCAAGCTTCCAAATGGGCAAAAGCAAGCGCCTCTCCAACAACTCTCCTATGACAGCCTACACAAATTTCCATGGCTTCTCTATCCCAGCTTCCACGAGCTCTAAGCCTCACACAATGAATGGACTACAGCACCGACCCTCTAGCAGCTCTCCGTCTCCGTGCTCAGCCCAGCTCAATGCACATGTTAACTCTAATCTCCAATGGCTGGACTCCCCGCAACGCAATACCCCACTCAACTACTTAGACGCCTCTCAAGAGGCTTCTCTCTTTGATAACACCCGGGCTTAGCGACTTAGCTAGCTACATGCACACGGGCTCCAAGGGCTCCTGCACCTAGACGACCTTCTTCAAAGACTCACGACCACCAAGCTTGCAGCAATGCTCACGACCACCGAGCTTGGACCAAGTCTGTGAGACTGCTAGCCCCTACGATAGACGGTAGACATCATGCAGGATTCCTTTCCATCGCCATGAACAGACCTCCTCTCACAAATTCTCCTGTTCATTGTCACTCCATGTGGCCATATAGCATCTAACCAGGGTTAGGTGAAGTTAACCCATGGTTCTCCCCGCAACGCAATACCCCACTCAACTACTTAGACGCCTCTCAAGAGGCTTCTCTCTTTGATAACACCCGGGCTTAGCGACTTAGCTAGCTACATGCACACGGGCTCCAAGGGCTCCTGCACCTAGACGACCTTCTTCAAAGACTCACGACCACCAAGCTTGCAGCAATGCTCACGACCACCGAGCTTGGACCAAGTCTGTGAGACTGCTAGCCCCTACGATAGACGGTAGACATCATGCAGGATTCCTCTCCATCGCCATGAACAGACCTCCTCTCACAAATTCTCCTGTTCATTGTCACTCCATGTGGCCATATAGCATCTAACCAGGGTTAGGTGAAGTTAACCCATGGTTCAGGGGCTTGGTCAATTTCTTGTCATGTGGCATATAGATTCTAACCCTAGTTAGCATAGTGGTTAAGTTTAGTTAACCTTGAGTTCAAAGGGTTTGGTTACGTTGCATAGGGTTTAGTTCAGTTATAGGTTGGTTGAGTTTCAGTTTGGTCAAAGTTGTGCCACGTGGGATAGTGCCACCCAGGCACAATAATCCCTTACTAAGCACAATGTGTGTGCAGCATATGAACACCTGTGCCACATCATCAAAGGCCTCTTCTTCACGGAAACTTCGACAAGCCGTAACTTCCAATCTAGGAAGAATTTGCACATGCTCCAGAAAGAAAAAGTGATTGCCTTTTTGAGCTCTACGCGCCTATCAAGTGAGAATCATTGTATGAAATTAGACATTGCCAATATTGAAAGAAATAAATTGGTAAGACCTTTGCAACAAATGACAAATCAAAGCATGAATGTACACATCGCTATCATAAGCATGCCAAAAGCACAAATGCGTGAGACCATAGTATAGAACATGGCATCCACACATAAAGCGTTAAGGCACATGGTAGAACAAAGCATCATGCATCATGCTACATCAAGCAAAGAAGAGAACGCCATCGACATCAAGCATTGAGAAGCAACATCCTTTCCACCTTTAGGCTATATTCTTGTAATCAAGCTTGACCACCTGCAAGTAGCCATGCAAGCACTTAGGGGAGGTATTGACATGTAAAAGCCACACTTGACCACCTTATGTAGCAAGGTATGCACTAAGGGGAGGTGATGGAATGTAATTTCACATGTAGCCAATGGATCATGGCACCAAGGGGAGGTGCTGAGATATGGTGCCATGAGCATATAGGCTAAGGTGGGAACTCCTAGAAGATCTCATAATAGTAAGAGCTTGTTATTTTATTTAACTTCAAGAATTGCATCTTTTCCTTTGAGGAGTGACCTTTGGACATTGTCACCATTGTGGACTTGTGGGTGCAACTAACCTTTTGGAGCAATTGGTGCTCGTACTTTATTAAGATTATTGAAAAGTTGAAGACCTTTGGTGAGGCATAATTCAAATTACACATTGTCAGTTTCAAGAAGAACACAGCCCATTGTGTTAAATATGCTCACATCACCATAATTGTGCCCATCAAGGATGCCTCGCTCGGAGCCTATCTTTCACAAGTGTTCTCATATCCAATAGAGCGGCTATGGCAACCAGGTTCTCTATTTAACACACGAGGTTTAAGCTAGACATCATTAGAATCAATAAAGAATAAATCACTACAAACATTGCAATTGTTTGTAGGTAATTGGGGACTTTTGATCATCATGGGAGTCAAAGTCGTGTTGTATGAAAGTGCATGCGCCACATGCAAGGGCAGGACTTGGAAAAGGTCTATTGCTTGGCTTGTGACAAATCCTCTTTCTTGATTAAAATTCCAAAAATCAAGGCTCCCATAATCAGAGCTAAGGGAGCATCCATCAACGTGATATTAAAGGATGTGGTTGTGGACAGGTTTTGAAACTACCTCAACCATCTGTAGATTTGCTCCATAGCAACACACACTTACTAAAGTCGTACCTATTAGACAAGAAAGTTGAAGGGTAATTTTGACAAACACATTTGGCTTGGTTACTAGGTTCATTGCTCTAACTGCTTCCAAGGAAGCAAAGTGAATCCTTGTGTTGATGTAATGAGAAGTGTGCTTAATGAAAAATCACTTTGTAAAACTTGTTGGCTTTGCAATAAGACTTCTTTTCACTCAATCTCTTCCCACTTCAAAAGTGCTAATCAAATCGCCCATTCCCTTGAAAAATCAAATTGCTCATCATTTTTATTTGAGCACACTTGCTAATATTTTGAGAAACATGTGGAACATATGATAAGAAAGGCTTGTGTTTACATGGACACCGGTTTTGTAGCAAACTTTCCAAATAACAGGTATGTTCTATTTTTCATATCATATTTGCTCAACTTTCACATATCCATTCACTCTTGACAATATCAATAAGTGTGGGATTCAATGGAAGAATTCTAAGTTACCTTCTCTATCTAGAAGACATAGATTTTGTGATAAGTCATTTAGACTCTTTTGACTTATCTGCATTGGTTATAAATAGAATCTTGAGTGTATGTGTATTTCTCTATTCAACAATACATGATAGGCTTCTTATATAGAGAGAGCCTCTAGAATAGTCAACACTTGTGGGATCCTCTGATCCATATCTCTCCTTGTGGATATCCTCGATCCACATCTCCACATCATGTAGTCCACATCCTAGGGTGGCTACTTTAATATATTCCTATACCATCTCCCACAATAATTTTATCATGCTACTTATAGGAAGTCCCCAATTTGATCACAGTCATTGCCAATGTGGCCATACGTGATTGATTTCCCTTCCTTGTGTTTATTAAATCCTTGCACTTCTCTTTGTATTGGGAAATTTCCTTGTGGGGGTAAAGCCTAGGCACCACACTAAATGGTTCTATTCTCTCCACCCTAGTCAAAAGATCAAAAGCTATAGTGTAGTTGATTGTGCGTCAATCATTTCTAGGGTTTTTTAAGAATACGAAGAAATTGCTTATTCTAATTCAACCACCTATGTTCAAAAGCTTCACAAACTCACCATTGTAGTGCTAAATGTGCAAAATTATGAAACCAAGACCAACTCTATCAACTAGGTCCACTTTAAGGCGTTTGGAATAATTGACATTTGGATCCAATTTAATGTATTTGGGATAATTTACATTTGACAACATATAGGTTCCATATTTGTTAAGGACTTTCCCATAAAAAGCACAATTCTTGATTGTAAGGTCAATTTCAGATACTTGTAACACTTTAACTACATGCTTTTCTCTTTCCTCACCACGCTAATTATGTGCCTCATGCAAAGTAGGAACATTGATTGTGTCTATACATGGAGGATACTCCTCTTTAATTTCAAGTACTTTAGGTTTCTTGTCATCAAAAGATTCGGTGTCAAACAACTTCCTCTTTGTAGATGCCTTAGCACTCACACATGTTTTTACAACAGGTTGTGGGGAACAATTCAAAAGTGATACAACTCCACCCAAAAGAGAAGGGCTCGCAACATGGACACTCAAGGGATAAATTTTGGTTGCAAGGATGTTATCTATTTTCCCCTCAGGAGCAATGATATCTATTTCAACAAAATTTATTTTGTTAAAACATGGCTTCACATAGTCAACGAATTTATTTCTATGTATGACTCATCATGAATTCTATATTGCATGCTTCGGTGAACCATTGAATGCAAGCTCTAACAATCTACTAATTTCTCATGCAAGCAAATGCAACATGTGAGCTTCTTATAGGAAAATGCTTCTCTCATGATAATTCTTTTTTATTTGCTCATGAGAGTTTCCAAAGGTGATAATTTCAAGCAATATTTAGATGTAAATTCACATGAACTTGCTATGTGGCTCTACATTTACATAACCTAGAGGAGAGAGAGCAATTTCTGGCAACTTTTAGCTGGATTACTTTTTTTTTAAATCAAGGGAAATGAAGCACATAGTGTAGATTTGTGTAAAGAACTATGGTGGATAAATTATATATGCAAATGCATTCACACGGCTAAAGTTTACACACAAAAACACAACAAAGCAATCCATAGGGTCATGTTTTTATGTTTGCTCATTAAATCTTTTAAAGGTAATAAATTCATATATATAGCTTAGTACAAACATAGCAATTCATGGCATCTTTCAACCTCAAGTAGGGATTGCACTAGGTGTAGCCTCCACACTCTTCAAATAATAGGTCCAAACATGATAGATTTGTGAAACACAATTTGATATTCAGATCAAGCAAACTTGATAGTCTTTACATCAAATCACTATCCCTTCGAAGATTTCGTTTACATCTTCTATGCTCATCTCGCTTCTTTCCCTCAAACTTGTGGCTTCCACCCACACATATATAAATGGCACAACTCATTGTCTATCCATTTTAACAAAAAAAGTGATATGAATGACAAATTTAAGTCTATAAATAATGAGATCACAACCATTTAATTTATGATTTTCATTGTAAATTTGAGGGAGAATGGCCAACTTGTTGGAGGTTCGGGACAGAGAGTGAAGTGCACAAGATAGATTCTTGATAGATTATTGTACAATATGAACTATACATTTTGTTGTATTGACCCATAATGAGGAATATATACATAAAGCCTTAGGGTTAGGGGTAGGGTTAGGGTGTTTTACTGTATGTCCTTGTGATATGGTGCAATTTACACCATCCTTAACAAACCCCTTTTAGATTGCACTAGGTAAGTAGAGGGTGCACGTACAAGATTTTTTATTTTGGGATCTCATTTGGTGCATATGATAGCAACAAAAAATGGAAAAGACCATAGAAAATAGTAACAGTAGTATGTGCATGTGTGAAGGCAATGACTACATAGTGGAAGTTGTACAATGAGTATACAACTTACTAGATCTTGCACATAGTGCGCATTTCCCCTTCTTAAGTTGAAGATCTTGTATATAATGTGCATTTCCCCATCTTTAGTTGTAGTGTCACACTTTACCTTTGAGAACTAGGCCCATAAAATAGGCTACGGATGAGGGGAGCATGCAAAAACAAAAGACTTCCTAGATCAAAGTGGAGGACCAAAAGATGACTACGTGATTGATTGCATGTATGAGTTGAAGCTGTCATAAGTTGATGTATATCGTGAAGCTGCTCCGCCAAAGAATGCATATAGGAAACACAAATAATTAAATAAGTTGTGACAAACCAGTGTGTCACCAACACAAAAGAGCTAACAACACTATCTGAGCTATGCTACAATAGAGTAATTTATGTCACAATTGTGTCACCAACCAAAAGAACTAATAGCTTTGCTGAGGTATGCTACAATAGAGTAATTATATCATATGATGTTGGGTTAAAGAAGAAGATATAGTGAGTTTGGATAGGCCAAGGGTGGATAATAATATGGGCCAAAGGTGCAAGTATGGTACTCTTCTCTACTCCCAAAAAACTGACAAGATATGGAAAATTTATATGGTCAACTGTTACAAGTTGAAGGTGATTTACTATGTGTATGCTAACATCCATCAACATGGTATGTAACATCTATTAAAGGCTCATATTGGAGCTCACAGTATAAAGTCCTAGAAGCTTGAAATACAATTGAAAATATATAAATTATGCCTGAGGCATATGAGGTGTTAAATGCTGATGTGGGGATCTAAAGTCTTGGATCCACACTAATTTGCATCAAGTATGCACTATATAGTATAGCCATAAGTGCATGCTAGAACACTAAGGCTCCCGGTTGCTCTATGGTTAAACTATGGTTAAACTTTATAATATTTGCATTGGGGTAGGACTGTGCTGATATATAAATGTCCTTATGATGAGGAACAATCTACTAGTAAAAAATGGTGGTGATCATTGGATCCAATGAGATGTTATTTGGCTTAATTGAGCCGATGATATAATGTTCTAAAGCCGATCTACTAATCTAGACCCCTAGTGGAAATTGAGCCAACCAAATAATATGCTCCATGTTAGATGTGAAAGAATTAGTGATGGATGCTAGTATGAAATCACCTAAGGAGCTACACGATTGAGGCATGTATCTCTTCATGCTGCTAGAGATATGGGAGCCGTATATGAAGGGTCTACCTAGTATAAATCTAAATTGTCACTATTGAACTCCTTTTGTGTATCTCCATGTTTTGATGTGGCATTAGATAAAGTCATGGATGTGATGGCTGTACATCACTAGAATCAATCTGTGCTGGAGTGCCTCATGCCAAGGGTGTACTCACAAATGAGTATGACCAAAATGTGGAGATTGAGCCATGCAAGCATGTGATGCATCTGTGTCCAATCTTTTAAGAAAAGTGACACCCAAGTCAAGCCCAAGTCAACATCATAAGCCTGCACATACCCTTTCGCAATGAAAGGTCAAAGTTGTTCTCTTTTCACTCATGGATCTCATCTAGAGTCATGACTATTGTATTATCAAAATGATGCCTTCGATGAATTTTAGAATAACATAAAGAGTACAGTAGAGCTAGAGAAGTAGCTTGAACTTGACTTTTGCTCCAAGAGATTGGTTTATAGGTATATATCTTTCACCACTTTGAACTTATCTAAGCATTATCTCTTTTCCAAAAGTAGAGCTAATAATAATGTTGGTACGTGATAGATGGATCCACTCATTGGGTCAATCCAACATGTTGCTAGCCATTTTTGGGCTAATTGACACGGCTAGAGGAGGAGATTATGTGTCCTCCCTCTTATAGAGAGGAGGCCATCTCTCGATGGGATTTTAAAGTGTACCCATGGTGGTTGGACGACCCATTGAGGTAAATACATGAATGATGGGAGCACCCATTCCACAAAGAAGTTCCTCTATGAGATGGGATTTAATGTATAGGGAAAAGCAAAAAGTGTGTTATAAAAGGTAATACATCTATAAAGCACATATGATAAAGCTAGAAAGGCCAAAAGCCCATATAGGCCATGCAAAACATTTGAATTTGATCTAAATTAATCCAACGATTATGATTGAAGACATAGCTTGCAAAAGGGAAACTTGGGACTAGGCTACCTACCATAAAAAGATGTGAAAAGCCTACTCCAACCTTTGTTTGAAGAGTACTATATAATTCACATTGTTCTCTATCTAGAATTCACTGCACTCTCAGAGCTTCCAAATGAGGTTAATAAAAATGAAGAAACAACATAAGAAGTGGCATGAAGGGCTTGCCAGATGGCACCAGCCTTGCCCAAGATCCTCCCACCTGCTGCCCACCACTCCTGCCCATTTTTGAAATCTAGAGAAGCTTCTAAGAAATTCTAGAAGGTATGGTGGTGAAACAAGAACGTGCAATGCACACAGACCTATTGCTAGAATGCAACTTCTCTATTGCATCCTTTATCTCTCTTTTGTCATCCTTTGCTGGTTAATGCACTAATTTGGTCATATCTTCTTTCTGTGGTCCTTGAGCAACCATATACTTGAGCTTATGCCTTTTACACTCTAAGATGTGAAATCTCATGAAGTTAGAGAAGCAATTGTAAGCTGCATGCTTGCCTTCGATCAAGCCTTTACCATAAAGTTCATTACACTCATGACACCAAATCCGTAAGTGAGGCACACCATTCAATTTAAAGCAGAATGCAGCTCAAACATATCATCCCTTAACACTACCATTTCCCTCAGCTTTGACCTAACTCTATCACATCTTTGTTTCCAAAGTTCAAGAATATTGGGGCTGAATAATTTGCTAGAGAGCTTTGAAGACATGTTCACTTGAGCTTCAAGATTTGCTTCACCAGTTGGTTGAGTGTAATGTCTCTTACATGGAGGAAGAGGCTTCCTCCATGCTGCATGAACTCATCTTTATGTGAACTAGGAGTTGATAATTGAATTTCCATCGTTCCAAGTCCATGGCTTCTAGGTACTAGGTACAATCATGTTGTGTCACAGTAGCACATGGGTCCCCTACTAGTAAAGCCTAAGCATCTTAGGTTTTCTTCCTTGAAAAACTAGAAGAATAAGTATTTAGTGTGGTTACCCATTGCCACTTTCAGCTCAAGTTGCACCCAGTTTGAGGACACAAGGATTTCGGTGTTGGGTAAGTATCCTTGTTACACACTCAACAACCTGCAAACACATTTTTGGCAAACAAAAGCGGGTAGGGAGCTAAAAAGTGAAGCTTTTCTGCCTTGAAAAAATGGAGAATGGGGCGGGGAGAGCATTGAATGCTCCCTAACACACCCCTAATTTGTCCTTTTTGGCCTTGCAAGTGTCCTGAGGGGTGAATCCAACTAGGTGTCCCTAATGAGTTCCATCCCCAATTTTTGTGAGTAGCCATATGGGCCCAAGTTGTAATATGAGAATGAGAGAGGTACAAGAGACTACAAGGGTTAGCCCTCCCTTCAAAAGGTGGAATGTATTTAAGGCAAAAAGTTTGACTTTGGTCTTCATTGTGTAGTTGCAACTTTGGAAATGGAAGCTCTCTTTTTCTCTATATTCTCTTGCATTGAGTCTTCTTGTTTCCTTTTGCTAGTTGCCTTGTGATTGCCACTATTCCAATTCCCTCCCTCCTCTCACTCTCATTCCCCTCTCTCCTTCCCCTTCCCTCTTTCCCCTCTCACCCTTCTCTCTCATGGAATCACTTGCACACAATCTAGTAAACTCTTGGGTGACACAAGCATGAGGCTTGTGTATACAAAGCTCCCACAAGGAGTTGCTCTCAGTAGTAGAGTCTTCAATGGTATTCTTCCAAGATCCCCGCGACACTTGAGTCATTGTTGGACTACACATTTTTGGTGCTTTATTGGGGAGTTTGAGGTATGCCTTCCTATTGCACAAGCTCTTTACCACACATCGTTAACCGCCAATTACACAATGCTTCTAGCTTAACTAGGAGTTTGGAGTAGGAAAGGTAGAACTGTTATTTCTGCCCATAAGGAGTTTTTCATCCATTTGAGCTTGTTTTTTAGTGTTTTTGCTACCACATTGCAAGAATAGCTAATCTGGGTGATTGCTAAAGAGTTTGTGGTGTCAAGTCTCACTCAAAAATAATAAAAAATGAGGTTGGTCCAGATTGAGTTGAGGTGTGAGTAAGTTCTCAGGCACCCCCTTCAAAAATATCCCATTAGATGCATTCGAGTTGTTGGTTTTTGTGATTTCTTGGTTTGGGTAGGTAGAATAGGTAGCATAGCATCCCCTTGTGCTCACACACCTTGCACAAAAAATAAACATTTCCCAGAGAGCAACAAATACCAATTAGTGACATAGCTAGGGAGTGAGTCACTACTAGATTAACGCAGCGACTCAGTCAATCACGTTGCTTTATAATGCAGTGACTGGCACATGGATTGCCTATTGGCCAACCACCCCTACCCACCTCACCTAACACCACGTGGCATTTAATGAACTCACAAGGTTCACTTCAAAGGTCAACCCCTGCTTTAAGGTTAATCCAACAACTCACAACCTGAGTGTTAGGAGTTGTTGCTATATTTAACCCAATGTGTTAATAGTTGTCATTGCTATACCAATTGTTGCTTTATTCACTCGATGTGTTAGGAGTCACTACTATATTTGACCCATTACATTAATCACTCATTGTTGGGCTGCTATACTAGTCATTGCTTTAATCACCCATTGTGTTATCAATCGTGTTGATTTAAGGATCCATCGTGTTAAGAGTTGTTGCTATATTGCTAATGCAGTGACTGTTGCTATAGGGCTAATGCACCAACTGACAACGCAGTGACTCAAAGAGTTGACACGCAAAGGAAAGATTTATAACTCCTATTTATTGGAGTTTAAAAATCATCCAAAAAAAATGCACAGTGGTTTTCTGAGCTATTTTTCCGAGACCATCTTGATATCCTTAACTCATATAAACAAAATCACAACTGAGCTCATTTGCACCTTAAGCAAGAGAGAATGTAACGAGAAAGTATTTCTCAAAACTCTTGTTCGAAATGACATAAAGTATTTATAGAATTGCACCAAATATGGCAGGGGTTCTATTTAATACTTTCCTTTAGTTAGGGACGTGCCTAACTAAATGTGTGCCATTGATAAGTATCATAGGTGATGCCATTAATAAATACTCACATTAATGGGTAGTCGCGTGATTGGCTAATCATTTGATGTATATCATTGCCCTAAGTATTTGACTAATGGTGAATTGGTTTATTGAGTATAGAAAATGACATGGACGGATGGGAGTAAACAAGCTCAAAGGAATAAAGGCTAAATGCCATGGTTTTGTGCTAGTGCTATGAAGGTTGAGATTCGGATGGAACGGATAGCGTGACATTTGAAGGGCCCCGGTTTGTGAGCCCTTAAAGGGTTGGACCAGCAGCTGACTGGTTGGCCAGAATCAAGCTACCTCGTCGGTTTTTGGCAGGCCCTTGCGGGCCTATAAAAGGAGAGGCCTCAGGCCTTATTTCATTATCCAACCATTCAGTAAGAGCAGGAGCAAACAGAAGCAGCCAGAGGACACTCCCTTGGGCCTCACACTGGGGGTGAAGGAGAGTGGAAGGTGTGCTGTAGACTGAGTTCCCTAGAGGCTGGACCTTGGCTGTCTTCTAGGGCAGCAAGGTGTTGTGATCATTCTTGATAGAAAGTCTACAAACGCTCAAGGTGGAGCACGCGGGCTGGAGTCTACGGGCTGGAGTCTAGAGATAGTCAGCAGATAGGAGAGGTACCTTGTGGCCTCTTTTCAGTTCGTAGAAGGACAAAATCTCCTTCTTTATACATCATATGTTGTCTTTTCTTGTTTGCTTGTTTAGTATACTTTTCTTGAGCTCGCTTGATGTCTTCTATTACTTATCTCATGATTTGATCATAATTTCTTGTAAAATTATCAGCAGCTTTAATCTTTTGACTAATTTTTGTGATAGAAATCGGTAATAACTTTCCATATATTATTTCGAATGGAGCTCTTCTTGTAGCAGAATGGATTGTGTTGTTATAAACAAATTGCAATAAATGCAAATACTTATCCCAATTCTTACCTTGAGAATAAGCATATATCCGTTGCATATCCAAGATAGTATTATTGGTTACTTCTGTTTGTCCATTTGCCTCAAGATGGAAAGTTGCAGTAAAATCCACTTTAGTGCCCAGATTTTCAAAATAAAGTCCTTGAAAAGGCACTACAAAACTTGGAATCTCGATCTGATACTATAATTTTTGGTAATCCATGAGGTGGGAAAACATATTTCAAATACATGTATGCAGCTTGTGGTGCAGACAATGTCTTTTTGCAAGGCAAGAAATATGCTTACCTGCTAAAGCGATCCACGATGGTCCAGATCATGTTATTTTGATTATAAGTCAAGGGAAATCTAGTAATAAAATCCATGGATATTTGTTCCAAGGACTGTGAAGGAATAGGCAAAGGCATTAATAGTCCTGGTGTTTTTCCCTTGAAACCTTTAATCTTTTGACAAATCAAACACTCAGGAACATACTTAGAGATATCTTTCTTCATCAAAGGCCAATGGAATTCTTTAACAATACTTTGATAAGTTGCAGTCACCCCTCGATGTCCCACATCAAAAGGTTGATGCATTTTCTCCATAACCTATAATCTAAATGGTTTGGTGATGCAAAGTCTTTTCTCATAAAAGAGATATCCACCATTAACTGAATAATTAGATATAGGACTCCAATTGTTTTGTTTAAGCTTATTCCATATATCAGAGAAGTAAGAGTGGTTTAGAGCCCTGAACCATTGTCTAGCCTTGCCATCCAGGCTCAACCCAAAGGCATTGACTTTATTTAAGTCTCCAATATCCCCAAAGCTTTCACAAATATGTTTAAATCTCTCAACCTGGAAAACTAGATCTCTGTCACCTAAGACTTAGTTATAAGCTTGGAGATCGTGACTGGTTTACTTCTGGAAGGGTTTGGTCTCTACCTGTAATGTTGGAGGTGTGTTCCCCCTTCCTAGCGCTTACACTAGGATCCTCATTGCTTGATCAATAAGTACCATTTGCTGAGTAGGTCGAACTTGAGGATATGGTGACCCTGCTCTGTATATTGGTGGTCCTGATGGAGGGTTCTATGTATTGGGTGGCTTAGTAAGCTGGGCTGGAGGTCTTTTAGGGAATAGCATGCTCACCCCAGGCATAGGCCTATAAGGGCTGGTCGTTGGGTATGGCATACCTCCCATGTTTTTAGTCAAGTAGGTAATTGCTATCACATGCACCTTAGCAATTACCTAAAGTACCTTTCTACACACTTTGAATACTAAAAAATATTAAAACTACTCCAAAATCACTCCAAATGACTTCCAACACCTCTCTTTCACTCACACCTTTCTATACAACAAAAACCAACAACTTTTCACTAAGCTTACTTAGTGTTAGGCAATGGGCGGGTAACGAGAGAATCAAATGCAATGCAAAAGCACACCTAGAACTCCCCTGCAATGGCACCAAAATTTGTAGTCCGGTGGTAACTCACGTTCGTGGGGATCTTGCAAGAATGATGATGGAGTACTCCTCCAGGCTACTCTGGGTTGAGAGCGATGCATGCAAATTTCGTTCATTAGTGTCACTCTAGCGACTCCCCTCCCAGCTTGTTGCGATCATGAATCCATAAGGAGACGAAGAGGGAGGGGAGAGGGAAGTGGAGGAGGGAGAGGAGGAGAAGAAGAAGGGAAGATGAAAAGAGAATGTGACATTCATGAAAGGCACTATGAGACAACTCGAAAAGGAGGAGAGCTTGTATTCCAATGTGTGCAACCAACAAGTGAAGACCAAAGCCAACCATTTGGCATTTTGCTATCTGGTATCAATGGAAATAACACACATTCATAGGATCAAGACTATGAATTCGTCCAAAAGCCACCACTTTGTCACATTCTTGTTTGGTTTGAGTCTCCTCTTTGTTCATAGACTGAAGTCCACTAACTTGAGCTTCCAGTCCTGCTATTTATTCGTCCCCCTCCTTTTTTCAGCGATGAGCTCGTGCATCCTCTAGTCCTGGAATTCATTGCGATTGGCTCGCACTGTTTGTTCCCATCACTTCATTGGCTCATCCAGCACCGAGCAATTTGTTCTCTTGTAGGATCACCAAAATGTTAACTACGAAACGTGGTCAACACGCAAATTCCTTTATTTGGATGTGCTTTGTGATTCGCATCCATTCTAGGTGTTGCATTTCTACATTGTTGATTGCAGCATGCATTCATTGGGAAGTGAGTGCTACAATGGTTGTAATGAATAGATGAATCGTCGAATGCAGGGCAAGCTAATATGTGTTGCTCGAAATGGATTTACCTGCATCAAAGTGTGATTGGTGGAGTGGCGCGGGTTCTCAATACCCTAGGGATCAATGCAGCTCCCACATGAAATTTCCAACAATTGGGCGGCCTCATGACCTCGGACCGCCGCTTTGTGAGTCTGGGCCCATTTTTGTCATCCGTCGAAGTAGGACGATGAGCGTTCCAAACATTTTTGGCCATATAACGGGCACCTAGTCTGAACTCTGCCTAAGCCTCTCCAGGCTAATGCTCCTGCTTGGTGGAGACCCGCTTTGCATGATTAATCCGATGCAAGTCGGGAGGATATATCCATGAGCCAAAGGAGGTGTCCACTGAGTGCAGCCGGGAGAATACATCCTTGAGGTGGGAGATAGGTCGGGCACATGTCTCTATTACAATTGCATTCCGTTAAGAGGTTTTGCTAGGTGTAAGGGCACATGTTAGCCTGACGCTCAAGAGAGTGTATTGGCACATGTGAGGATTGAAATCTGACAGGTGAGAGAAGCATTCCTATTGGATATATGCCCTCCTACGAGATCGAATCCGATTGCCTTCCGACATGCATCCGATTGCCTTCCCTGCCTGAACCAGGCCCAAAAAGCTGTATGTGCCGAGGGTGAGAGTTTGACTCCTTCGGAGCCGAAGCATGAAATCCAAGAGGTGAGAGAAGCATTCCTAGTGGATATGCCCTCTTGCGAGACTTGCCTTTCAACAGGCATCCGATTGCCTTCTGACAGGTATCACAGGCATCCGATGGCCTTCCTTGCCTCAAACATCTGCATGTGCAGAGGGTGAGAGTTCGTTGCCGCGGCTCGGGGCGGGGATAAGAAAAGTCAATGGGGGAGGGGTGTGCCAGCATCAGCAACCTCATCCTCATAGTTTCCTCACCTCTGGCCGTCTAGTCCTCAACGTCATCTCCATCCCTTGTTCAATTCATTTCATTTCTAATTTCTGATTCTTCTTTTCATACTCTGAGCTTTCATTCTCTGTTTCACAACGCCATAGCTTCTGCTTGCCATTGCTCTTTCACGCCATAGCTCAGCCTTCCCTACCCCCCCTCTTCGCCTCCTTCCCTTGTACATATTTCCCCCCCCCCCCCCCCCCCCCTCCTTCATGCTATAGCTCCCACCTCCCTCTTCCCTTGCCCTGCCTCTCTCTCCCTCTCGGCAGCGCAGCGATCCTCGCTCCCCGAAGGTAAGGGGACATTTTCCTGCATCGACCCTCTCGCATGGCTGCCCTTCAGGGTCCCGTGATTTGCTCTGCTGCCATCCAGACCAACGCCTCCGCCCCCCACCGCGATGCTTTCCCCTCCCTCGGACTGCTCTCCCCCAAAGGTAGCTTCAGCTCCTCTAAAGGCAGAGTCTGGGGAGAGAAGCTCCGTGGTGTGATCGTTAAGCCAGCAGTTTCCGGTGGCAAATATGCCCGCCGATCCGACGGCCCGATTCGAGGCAGTTCCAGCATGTCTTCTGGCAACGGAAGCACGGCGGAGGGTTTCAGTGAAAAGGATGAGGACTACGTGAATTCTAGCGTACTTGAAGCTGGTGAGTCTGCCTTGAGCAGATATCTGTCGGCTCACTTGTGAGATTTGGAAAGGTTAACACGCTCTTCGTGATTTCCGTGCAGTGGAAGTGAAGAGTGGATCTGAAGGCTTTTTAATAAAGATGCGCGATGGGAGATATATTAAATGTGTTCACAACAACCCAGAGGGCGGCCATCTACCAGATTATGCTCCGCAACCCGCCATTGTCTTGAAGATGGAAGACGGCAGCAACCTGCTACTGCCGATTATTGTGTGTATGTGTTTTCGCGCGAACTCTTGACGTTCTATGATATTACTGGCCACTTCTCAGCTACTTGTATTAAGCCTCGCAACTGTATTGATGATGTTCGTTTTTGGTAATTGTGAAACACGAACAGTGGAGTTGCCGTGCACGTTGTTGATGGAGGCAGTTCGAAATGTTCAAGTTGTGAGTATTTGAAATCCAAGCTTCGAACTCAAGTTGCTGTAATATGAATCTTGGTTGTTTCTAAGTGAAGATATTGGGAAGTCAGATTTCATATCCTAGTGGCATCTGATAAACTCCCTTATAACGGAGAGTGGTTTTTCTCTTACAGGCTAGGCCTACTGTCTACCAAGTCTTAAGGGACATGATTGAGTTGATGGGATTCAAGGTGCTACTTCTTGTCGTCTCCTGCAAATTTTTAGCCTTTTGGCTGTAATATGGTTTGTAGACAGAGCTTTGGAGCTTCTTTAGGAAATACAGTGAACTTGTTGCCATGTAAAATTTAGGCAAAATTGGTGCGAGTGACAAGGAGAGTACAAGAGGCTTATTATGCGCAGCTTTACTTGTGCAAGGTATGATCCTCTAGAACAGTGGCATCACACATTTCTTTTTAGGAAGAAACTCAGTGGGCCGACTGTACTGCAATGGGGGAAGGGAGTATGGGGCGAATAAAAACAATGTACCCCATCTATTAGTAGCGTCCCCCTTTTTTGAAAGTGTTGGGAGTGCTTCTGTTTGATTCTTTCTCTCACATTTGTTCTGCAGCAAGTTGGGGATGAAACCCAAGAAGTTAGCCTGGATTTGCGTCCTTCAGATGCTATAAATATAGCAGCACGATGCCAGGTATGACTGAAAAGGATCTTGTACGTTGACAATGTTCTTCTTCGATCTAAAAACCTTGGTCCTTTCAGGAGACTACAATCCAGTGTTCATATCTTGGTGCAGGTGCCCATTCAAGTCAACAAACATCTTGCATATGGTGACGGTGTAAAGATTGTCAGTGACCCTGCTAGGTTGCCATCTCGGCCTCAGCGTTCTGGTAGAGTAACAGTGTATACAGAGCTTGACAGGTACTTTGGAAAGTGGGTACTTCTAATGTTTACAGAAAATTGGTAAACTGTATACTATACAACTGCATGTTAGTTCACTGAGATAACAATTTTTGTAACACCCAAAAAATTGGAAATTTTATTATGCTTCAGCAAGTCATATTTGAGCCCCAGAACTTGAAAACTGCAATGAAAAACCTGCAAGTTGTGGACTGTTCATACAAAAGGCATCAAACTTTGTACAATGAAATGCTAAATATTCAGATTTACCTGAGAATTTCCTTTTGTGGCATTTCCCAAAGCTTACTATATATATTACATTTTAGTTATATTTTGGCCTAATTGGCCTCATAAGTAAGTTTCTCTTCTGCAAATGTATAAATTTTATGACGTGTTTATCTTTCTATCAGAAATCCCATGTTGCACACCAACTGATCAATGAAATTGATGCTATGGCCTTTTATTTCTTCTAAAATCTCTGCTTGGTGATTTCAATCAGACCACAGACAGAAACATGCTTTGAGGCTGAGGAATTCGTGCTCGTTCGGAGTATGCTGATAGCAGCTGCTGAAGAGCGCTATGATGATGCAGGTAACGTCAAATTTCTCTGTTTGTTTGGGAGTTTTGCCTGCTGATAATATTTGTGTTATTGAAACGAACACTCCCTTTGGTTCTCAGCACGCCTCAGGGACGAACTGAGAGAATTGCGGTCCAAAAAGCGTAATTAGTTTGTCACCACCCAGGTAGTTGCATTCCTCGCTTGCCATTTCTTTGAGCCTGGGCGTATGCTTACTAGCATTTCACCTATTTTCCCACTCTTTTAGTCTGGCTTCTTGTAACACGACTTTTTCTCTGCCTATCTTTGCAGCTGCTGTGATTTGACGATGACATTGGATTCTTACGGTGACTTCTCACCTATTTGACTAATTTGACATATTATCATGTCCATATTGTACAGGAAACAAATTCCTTAGGTCCTTGCTATGTTATATTTGTTAGTATGATCTTTGTACATCCGTCTGGCATTTGCAGCCGCAAAGAAGCGGCAAACACATGTTAGACAATTAGATATGTTGGGATTGTTAGACAATCAGATATGTTGGGACTGCAGGGATTCATGTATAGAACTAGGAATTATTCAATTGTAACTGACCTTGTACATAATAGTTCGGTGATTCTCTCTCTCTCTTTTTGTCTCTCTCTCTCTCTCTCGTACGTAATACACTCACACGCGCACACACTCTTTTTTTTGGGGGTGAAACTATGAACATTATATTATGAAATAACCATTTTACCAAAGGGTAGGGCTCCAGAAAAGAGCCAATGCCCTATCCCAGTACTCTTTTCTTGCATTGGATCAGATACTGGGCGTTGTGGACCCACCGGCTTCAGTGAAATCATGCATTTTTGGCTTCATCTTTTCAGCACCTTTATGAGTTCTTTTGGGTCTCATTGTGGCAGTCCTTATATGATGCCTTGCATGAGGAGGATTTGGATGTCTCTTGCATTGAGCTTTTCTTTCACACGCGTGCACACACATGTGTGTGCGCGCGCATACACAAGTGAGGTGTTTATGCACACTCCCACATGTATCACACGTGTGGGCATCTCTTAAGTGTACATGCATCTCTCTCTCTCTCTCTCTCTCTCTCTCTCTCTCACACACACACACACACACACACTTTTTTTTGTGAGAAGAAATCTTTTATTTCTATGGAATAATTACATTCATAGCTGCTTCAAAACGAAGTAGCTACTACTCAACAAAAGATCTCAGTATAAGCTGTATACACATCCTGATCTATCAAACGAGTCTGAAAATAATCGTAGAATGATTGTTGCAGAGATCGTTTGAAAAAAAGAAAGGATGAAAATAGTGGATCACCAAAGACTCTATGATTTCTATCCATCCATAAAGTCCATAGGGTCCAATATCGCACCCATACAAAAAATAAATCAAAACCCTGTCTCTGGGGATGAAATCCAAACAACCAGAAAAATTTGCCAAAAGTGACAGTAGGAAAGCGTTGGCGAAGCCTCTGTCTGATGAGAGCAATGAGATCAGAAGTGTTTGGACAGGACCAAAAGATATGGAGCACTGATTCAGTAGAGTGCGAGCATCTGTGACAAACAGCTGAAGCAATATGTCTGTGTGCGAGTAACTGCCCAGATGGAAAAATGCCAAGGAGAACTCGCCATAGGAAAAGCTGTTGTCGAAGAGGGACTTTGTAATGCCAAAGGAGACGCAGTCTTTTCCTCCACCACTTCATTGGACGATCCATATGTCAAACAATATTTACTCTGTTGGAAATCCAAGGTGGAGGTAATAACACTTTATATAGTGATGACACTGTAATATGTGAGCTTTAAAGGACGGACATATGAGGAAAGAGAGCGTAAACTCCAATCCTCAAGCCGATGCTGAATTTCTAAATGAGGTACCGGCAAGTACGGTTGGAGCATTGTTGAAATTTTATGCCATAAAGGACAATAATGAGCTCCCAAGCCATATTTGCGAGCAGCCAAAGAAAAAGATAGAATTGTGCCATCATCCTGAAGTACATCCGCCACAGATGAAATGCCTTTGAAGGAGAGAAAATAAGAACGTCGGGGTCGTTGTATGGCCAAAGGTGGATGGAATACTTTGGACCAAAAGAGATTCTCTGCCCTCAAAGAGTTGCCCGAGAGTGAGTCCCTTCCTTTCCATTTCAAGTGGGATAGAATATGTTTCCAATCAAGAAGCAAAGAGGAGACGAAAGGGCATCCTCTGATCTTGCCTTGGATAGAGCCAAATAAAAATTCCCACTGAGTAGGCTGCCAATTCCCAAAAGCAGATGAATGAAGATGTAATAAGAGAGAGCGGATCATAAAAGCCCAAGGCTGATCTCCTTGTAGAAACTGCATCATCATTTTCCCCCTGTGAGCAAGCAAATGCATTTGAATATTGAGAATGTTCAGGCCCCCGTGCATCTTTGGAGAACAGAGATGGTGCATGGAGAGTAATCTGAGACTTTTCTTGCCATGTTTTGAACGCCAGAAAATTTCCATGATAGCTGACATAAATGAAACCAAATCTGCCTTAGTGAACATAGTGAGAGGCAAATAAAATTGTATGTATGCTATCAAAATGGATTGTGTAATTCGCAGACGAACATGTAATGGCCAAGTTGCAAGCTTCCAATATTCAAGTTTTGCCCTTAACTTTACTAACACCCAATCAGTTTGTTGTGAACGGGTGAGTCCCCAGCCTAGAGGATAACCAAGGTGTCGAATAAATTGAGAAGCAGGGACAATTTCCCCAGGCCACAAAAGATTGTGCCAATCCTGTGCATGTAAAGGCAGCAATTTTGATTTTTGAAAATTGACCTGAAGGCCAGCAGCCAATCCATATGTAGAAAGAGCATGCATAATCATGGACAGATCAGCCCGAGTATTTTTTGGAGTAAAGAAAGAATCATCAGCATATGCTTGAGCAATCATGCTGCGACTGCCAAGAATCTCCAAACCGTGCAGCTGGTCAGTGTCTAAGAGGTGATCCAGATATTGAAGCAGTGGATGAGTGGCTATGGCAAAAAGTAAAGCACTCAGTGGACATCCTTGTCTGACAGAGCAAGCAAGAGTCCAGGATGGAGAAATATCTCCTGAAAGTATACAGGCAGCTTCACTATCTTGATATAGCCAATTAATGAGTTGCTGCATTTTTGTGCCAAAACCCAAAGCCTGCATAGTCGATGAAATGAAATCCCACTGAACTGTATCAAAAGCTTTGGCAATATCAACTTGCAATAACAAAACATCCTGTTGTGTGTATTTGGCATATTCAATTCCAATGTCGGCATTGGCAATGTTATCGGTGATATGCCTACGCGGGACAAAGCCATATTGTGCAGGATGCAACCCATCATGTAAAAACCCCTTTAGCCGAGCAACAATCATTTTGGTAGTGACTTTGTAAATTACCGGCATAAGAGTGATAGGTCTCCAGTCTGCCAAAGACTCACAAATTTGTTTTTTAGGAAGGAGTTTAACAAGACCTCTCTTCCATGTGTCTGGCATTTTCTGATGTTGCCATGCAGCATTCACCATATATAGTAATGGATGCTTCAAAATAGGCCAGTATGCTAGAAAAAACTCGACTGTTAAACCATCCCATCCGGGGGATTTCCATCTGCCACATGATTTGATTGCATCTGACAGTTCGCTCTCAGTAAAGGGTTCCTCCAATTCCAAAGCTTGAGTAGAGGAAATTATTGGAGAAACATTTTGCAACAGTAAATTCCGTGCAAGCAAAACCTGTTGCGAGGGCGGAGCTGCAGAGCCAAATTGCTGGGAGAAGTGATGCACACAAACAGAGGCAAGCTGTGATCGTGAAGTAGTCCATGATCCATTGGGCATAAGCACTCGGCAAATTTCTGTTTTGATTCTCCTCTGATGCAAACTTTTGAAAAATTCTTTGGAAGAGCAACCTTTATCTGTGAAGGCTCTTTGTCTTGCTCTAGTCTCCCATTTTGCCAGTTTCCTGTGATCATTTAATTTAAGACAATGTCTAGCCTGACATAGTGTGGTTTGCTCATGCATGGACAACGAACGATGATGACTGAGTTCAGTGAGGTCTTGACAAGTAGACTTGGCCTGAGTAATGGTTTCCCTTAGAGTCCTCATGTAAGACTTGCCATAAGCTCTGATCACCATTTGCATTTTAGAAATAAAAGAAGCCCAGGCATCATCAGCATGAAGATAGCTGCTAGAGGAAAGACAATGAGCTGCTTCAGTAACCATTGCCTTGAATTCAACATGTTGCAAATAACTATTGTTGATGATTAGATGTCGCCTTTGTGGCAATCTATCTTCTGGCATCTTATGAAAAGATAAACGCAGCCATAGTGGTGCATGGTCTGAATGCACAAAGGCATAATCAATCCACATTTTGCATGCGAGATCCCCATTTTGTTGGGGAGCGACACTATACCAACGATCCAGTCTTGCCTGATAAGCGGAAAGAGCATTATGTTGAAAAGTGTAGCCCGGTGACAAAGGCTGAAATTCCTTCCAAAGGTCAACCAGATTTAAATGCAAAAGTAGTTGAGACCATGCATGCCTTTCAGGAGATAACATATGATCGTGGCTGGAAGTGTTGTCTCCCTGTTGTGGAGCATTATTGAAATCCCCACATATGTAGGCATGATATCTCCACGGGTATTGTTGCATAGCATCCCAAATTACAGTTCTGTCTCGAGATGACTGAGGTGCATAAACTGAAGCAAATTCAAACACCTCTCCTCTAATAATGCATTGGAGAACAAGCCATCTACCTTTGTTGTCATTTAATGCAATGACTGGTTGTAGCTCATGTTTGATCAGAAGGACAACCCCTGAGAAAGAGTGCTCCCCAGCATAGAAAATGTCATACCCACAGAAGTGTCCTGTCTTGCCTGCATAAATATGTTGGTTGTGCTCTTGTAATGCCACTATGTCAGGCTAAAATCTGTTGATGTACAGCCACACAGATTTCCATTTCCTACTGTCACATATACCCTGGACATTGAGTGTAAAACATGTGATGTGAGCAGTCATATATACAGATATTTATAGTGATGTAACAACTATGTACAGCAGCAAAAAGTATGAGGTCAGCCTTGCATTTCTATCTCAGGGTCGAGGCCTCGCCCCTGAGAAGAAGTAGTCGCCTGAGAAGTAGACAGCAAGGCAGCAACCTCTTCTTCAGGGAAGAGTGTTCTGCTGGCTGTTACTGGCTGTTACTGCAGCCCATGTAATCCCAATTCCTGTATTGATCTCTGGGGTGTTTCCGCTAGAAGATGCACCATTCCAAGTGCGGGGGGGTGGAATTCTTCGAGCAGAAATAACTTTTCTTGGGCTCTGCCAGCCATCAGTTAAAGGTTGCTTTCCTTTGGGCATGGATTGAGTAGCAGGAGGTGAATGTGAAGTGAGATTCATATTGGTAACTACTGAATCTTTGCCTTTTTCCTGACTTCCAGGATGCTGTCTACTGCTTTTATTTTTGTTGGCAACTGGAGTAGGAGCATCTTTAGTAGGCATGTGTACCGGCAAGGTGACATGAGGCATTTTATGTGGGTTCAGTGGACACTGTGAAGCCATGTGTCCAAACTTTTTGCATTCAAAACAGGCCCCTGCAAATAAACCCCATTTGAGTTTATAAAAAGCACTCCCCATGTTCACATTGTTCACCGTGACTGAATAAGAGTCCGGTGTGGGATTATCAGTATCCCAGAGAATGCAAAATCTGTTTGAATTGCCATTTGGCCGTGGTGGGCAGACCACTTTACCTAAAGAGGCTGCAATTTTAGGCAAAAGTGAGGCCATGCATTGGGGGAAATCAACGACTTCAACCCAGACTGGGCATCTGTGTCTGATTAAAGCGTGAAAGTCCCTTGTGGGAGACCATGGCAAGACATGCACCATTTGCTGTCCAAAAAAAAGAGGTGAATGTTCCAAAAGCATTTGTCTATGGATCTCATCCACCATGATAACCTCAAAAAAGCCCCTGGCAGCATAGTGTACTTTACGAACAAAAGAGCCAGCCAAAGTGCGTGTCAGCCAGTTGCCTATCTCTGCAGCAGGTGGCATCCGGCCTGGAAAGAATAATATAACTGCATTCTTGGCATACTCTCTGACTGGATCCACAATTTCATCGACCTCAACCATGAGGCCAACTGAGGGAACCGATTCTTTCCAGTCTTTTCTCGTATCTGCAAATCCTTCATGCATTACATCATACACTAGTTGAGCCTCAAGTGTATCATGCATTGGGTCATGCTGACCCTCAACCTGCTTTTGCTTCTTGCAGGGAGCCGAGCGTTCCTTTTGAAATGTTTTTTCATATGAATACTCTGCCATGACTTGGTAAGAAAAAGAGCTTGAGGATGAAGTACCTGTAAGAAGGTGGCGAAAGCCAAAAAAACAGTCCCAAAGGAAAATCAGAAGAAGCCCACAAGAGAGAAGAGGAGTTGTGTGACTAGTAAGGAGAGAGCAAAGGGATAGGTAGGAGTTGGCAGAAGACCAGCTAGGGAAGAAATGCGTAAGGAAAACCCCCAAGGAAGATTCAGATTATACGGTAGGGCTGGATCTGTACGGAAACGTACGACAGACGTACGGTCGCCGTACAATGACCGTACAGGCATACGGACGAGGATGGCGCAGGGAGGAGGATGTTGACGGAAGACGATCTGTTTGCGATGTACGGAAGCGTACGGATGCACAAAGTAAGGTTATGGAGAAAGGAAAAGATATCGATGCACACACACGCAGGGTTGGAGCGGGATGACGCAAAGATTTGCAGAAAGGGCAGTTTGGTCGCACGGGCTGTCCGTACTGGTGTTCGGTACCTGTACGACAGCCGTACAGGTGTACGGAGCAGACGGGGGAGCTGTACGGGGCTCTCACGGCCGGACTGTCTTTCTCTCCAAGCGCTCACGCTCTCTCACACTACCAAGCCCCTTTTCTAATCATACACACACACACCTCACACACACACACACACACACACACACACACACACACACACGTGCATACATAGGCCCTTACTTGCGTTTTCATTGTCAATTTACAAAAGAGCTTTAATATGTAGGATTGGACATATTCTGGTCGTCTTATGGGGGTGTGAGTCTTGGAACAGCTCCAAAGTCCTCCAATCTTGTGTAGAATTGTCTTGAAGGTTGAAAGGATGAGCATATGTTAAAGTTTAAAAGAGAGAATGAGGAGAGACGGGTGAAGGTTGAAAGACAGAATCACGATTTGATTGAAATTTGCAATTTGGTGCTTCTTGTTTTAAATTTAAAATTTATTCCCTAGAATTTGAAAAAGAGGTCATCATGAATGGCTCCCAAAAAAAAAACATCTTCAAATTTACATTGGGTTTATTTGTCTATTTGATATTGATAACAATGGCCAAAGATTGCAAGCCTATTTGGATAAACTTGAAAATTGATTTGGTGATCACTACAATTGCAAGTTGACCTTGGCTTGATTTGTAACCAAAGAAGATGTAATATTAAACATAGTGATGGTTCGCACACATGCACATCCCACACCCATGCCCATGCACATACATGCTTGGATGTATGTATGCACACATCTACCTTGGGGTCAATTTTCGCAAGTTTGAGAGTTTTTTCTCCTTTGTTAATTTCTAGTCATAAGCATCACTGTACACTGGAATGCAACTTGCTATATTGTTGCTCTGATTAGAGAAGCTAGCTTGATGTATGTCATATATCATAGGTGACAATAATCGGTTCCATCCTTGGAAATATAGGATCGAGGGTTTGTCTATAAACTTGGGGCCCGTTCGAAAACACAAGATCCATGGCCTATATGCAAACACAAGATCTGGGGTTTGTCTAGAGAATTTGTATTCATGGGGCCTATCTGTAGCATTAGATATGGGTCATGCTTAGGAGCATCGGATATAGAAAAGTCAGATTTGATCCTATCTGGAAACCTTTTATTGAGTCTCAAATCCAAATCCTATTTGCAAATGCTTGGTCCTAGATCCAGGTCCTATTTAGATCCAAACTCTCGCCTTGTCTAGAATCACTAAATCTCTTATGGGTTATATCTTGTGAGTTGCTCTTAGTATTAGATGCATAAAATATGATATCTTGTATGATTGAGAGAGACGCATTGTGCTCACTATAAATTTTTACTATTCAAAGCGTACCAATGTTAATGTGTGTGTGTGTCTACGGCATGCATGAGCTCCATCGTGCTCATCACATATTCACAAATTTGAAATTGACCCAAGGTCAATTTTTAGCTAGTGTGTTGATCACCTCTTGTTATTAGTTTTCAAATCCGCCCAAGGTAGATTTGCAACCTCTAAAATATGTGCGCGCGAGTGTGTGTGTGTGTGAGAGAGAGAGAGAGAGAGATTGTTCCCATCACCACATGTCAGCTTTAAATTGATGCAAGATCGAATTAAGGTTACAATCTTTGGTAAGTGTATGTGACGATTATTCTCAAGATCAAATCCTCTTGATTTAATCTCTCACACATGTATGTGTGCCCTAGTGCTCATCACCACACCTTTTAAGTCCTCAAGGTCGATTTTGTCCTCAAGGTTGATTTGCAACCCTACTTATCCTATTGTGTGTGTGTGTGTGTGTGTGTGCACATGTGCGTACACAAGCATTAGTATTGGTAGGCTTACAAATCCAACCTTCGATCAATTTAACGAGGACTCAAAAGATGTGGTGATAAGCATTAGGGGGCATGCGTGTATGCATATGCGCATGCACGCACACACATGCGCGCAACTTTTGGTATGTAATTTTGGATGAGATTGGAGTAAAGAAGTGACAGAGAGAAAAGTATGGTAAAAGGATGCTCAAGAGAAAAGTATGGAAAAGGGATGATCAAGAGATGACTACGTGACTTTGTATCAATGGCTCATGCTCTTATTTCAATATTATAAATATATTTTTTAAAACACACACATACACACACACACACACACACACACACACACACACACACACACACACACACACACACACACATAGGCATGATGGCACTCTCAGGGTTCGTGTAGTCTTGGTGAATGGTTTGGTGGAGGTTAGGAGATCATTGAAAAGATCATCTATAGTGCACTTCCCTAGGTTTGTTGGCACTAGACTACACATAGTGAGTGCCTTTCCATAGGCTAAAAGATGGAGACCCTTATTGATATCCAATATCCTAAGATTAAATTTAGATGGTCTAGATGTTTCAGTGAATAGAGCACATGTTTAGGAGTAATTCTCGTACTTTACCTTTGACACCTCTCGCATATTAACTTTACTCACCTTAGATTATGAGGTTTTATATTGGTAACGGATCTAAGTTATAGGATGCCTAGGGAGTGTTTGGTCATTAGATCCATCCCATACTATAGTCGTAGTTGGGGGGCTTTGGATATTTAATGGGAGGCCTCTTATTGAGTTTGATTGGGCTCTAGGGGACTGGACTTGGCTTGCTTCCATAGCTCTAGATTCTCCTATTCCATTCTTCTAGTATTCCATGAGTATTGGATACAAGATTCAGTATAGAAGCACCATCATTTACCCACATTTGTTCAGTATTAGAAGGCACAATCAATTTTAGAGCATCATTTGTTGAGTTCTTGCTCTCATTTTTGGGGGATCAGTCAGTCCAAGAAAGGCTCATGCTTCTTTGCCTAACTTATTCATAAAGGTATTCCATTGGCTCTTGGAAAGACTTGCTTATGTATAAGATGGTTCCTTGTGAAGAGGAATGTAGCAAGCAATGTTTGTGTAGTTGCATATTGCGAAATTGATTTGAACATGATTTTTCATATTAATCTCATACATTGCCTCTCTAAGTCCTTCACTTTGATGTGGGGGATGGCTCTTGGGGCAATAGGCTTGGGTTCTTTTCCTCTATACGAGCTAGAAGCAGGAAACCATGCCTTCTTCATATGGTGGCATTATGGACATGGCCCTTCAAATCTAAGCACCATGGAGCCTCAGGATTTGTTCTCACTTCCCATCCCATTTCCTTCTTCATGGGTAGGTTTGTCTTGGGAGGTGGTTTGTAGCATAACTTTATGGCAAGTCTCGTGTTGGAAGGAGATGTGCTCATTCCATTGATAGGTAGGCTTCAGATATGGTAAATGACTTCCTAAGCTGTAGTGTCGCTCCTTTCTTTTGCAAGCAAATACATGTCACTCATTTCTTTTGCCTCTTCCCGCATGTCATCAATGCCCTTTTATGGTCTTCCCATTGCTCTAATACATCTATGCAATTTAGCTAGTCATATGTCTACAATCTGAGCGGCCAATTCATGCTTTCTAGAACATTTCACAAATGGTGTACAGGTGGCGTACATGGGCGTGTTCTTTCCATATTACATGGTCAGGTGCAAATATCTACATAGATTGATCTATGTTCCCATGTTGCTAGAAGAGCTCGTAAATGCTCATGGCATGTTGTTTATCATCCTCTAGCACTGATTTGCCTTCACAAATTGGCAAACAGGACTTAAATCACCTTAGGATCTTATAAAGCACTGCAAATGCTGGAAGATCTACGTATTGCTAGATGCATGTGCTGCAATTAGCCCAGTGGATATGCAAAAGTTGGTAGAGCAGTCCATTCACAGTCATGTAGCTAATCATAGCATAGGCTTTGCTCAAGCTTATAAAGCACACAATCCGTTTGATCCACTGGTTCATTCGGTGCTCTGTTCATCAGATGCTCATGTATATGAATTTGAATAGGAAGACTTTCATGCACATGAAGATAGAGCATCACGTCGGTTTTATTTGACCATAAGAGCTCTGCTGTGTATTTGCTATGCATAGTCGAATGTGAATATGCATCTAATTTAGCTCATTGGCATAGAGAAGCCGACTATAGTCATCGGAACTAGATGTGAGGTTGCCCATAATAGAGAATAGGGGCATCATCATCACGTGATCACTACCAACAACTAGCATCTAAGCCATGCGAGTGAGAGGTGAAAGTATGGTGGTTGTGATGGCTAGTAGCACCTAATTGCTATTACTTCTCAAGTGTGGCATGAGAATGAGATTGTATGCACTAAAACTCTCATGTTCTTACTTCATCTGCGTCATAATTTGCTCTTGCTCATGGCGATTCAGCTTCCAAATGAGCTGTCACACCTTGATCAAAATACTAAATATTTCCTTCAAAGGACCACTAGGGCCATTAGATTCTTTATCCCCCCCCCCAACAACACACAATTTTATAAAATATATCCTCATCCCTTCATTTCTTGAATCCCATTGCCAGCCCCTTTTCTCTCTTTGAATCTGTCTCATACATCATACCCCTCCTCCACTCCCTCCTCTATTTCCTCCTTGTCCTCCTACTCCACCTCCTTCTTCCTCCACCACCACCACCACCACCACCATTCCTTCATTATCTCTCCTTCTTCTTCCACCCTCCATCACCACATCTCCTTGACCATCTATTCTTTCTTCTTCCCCACCACCACCACCATCTCCTCCATTCCTACACCATCTCCACACCTCCCTTTCTCTCCCTTTCCCTCCCCTTTGTTCACGTTTTCCCTTCCCCTCCCCTATTCCCTTTCTTTCTTTCATTTCCCTATTCCTACTCTGTCCCACCCTTTCTCTCTTGGATTCTCTCTATTTTTTTCAGTTTCATTGCATCAACTTTGTATTGAGAGTGAACAGGTTGAGGGCATCCCTAGAGACAGATGCATATGCATCTTGTGTGATTGGCATGTGATCGAGCTTGAGGAGCATTTGCTTTTAGGTGCCCTATGTACTATGAGATTTGAGGTTGTATCACTGTCTATCTGGACCCGTCATCTCGTACATAATTAGAGATGGCTTGCCGCCTTCATCCATGAGATTGTGAGACACATAAAGCACTTGCTCAGGATACAGAGGTGGGGTTAGGGCACACAACTTGAATCTACACAAAGCATGATCACATAGTTTTTCTAGTCAAATCATATGCACCAATGAATCATGGATAGTCAGCAAGGCCAAGATCTAGAGCCACTGACACGAGAGATTGGACAGTGGGTTTACACATGGATCATGCTTGGGGATCTTCCCTCCATGTTCACTAGATTGGAGGCATGACTAGAGGGAATTAGAGTGGCTCTTGTCAGATGTAGGGCTATTGCTAGGAGACCACACTCGACCACACACACAGACCACCGTTAGTACTATATCACAAGTTTCCTATCATCACAGCCTCATTCATTGTCGCTTGAGCTTCCACTCTAGCCACAAAATCTAGATTTCTCTCATCTATTAGATCTGATATGATTTAATTAAGTTGCATTAATTGTGGGTGATGATGCTCAATTAAAGGCTCCACCCTTTCAACTCATTGTATCAGGCTCCTTTCAGTCTCATAGACCCTTTGGTCTTTCCAAGACTTGAAATAAACTTTCTTTCTTTCTTCCTATCGCACTCCCTAACCCTCTCTTCCTTTCTCTTTTTCTCCCCCTTCTCGCTTTTCCCCCTCTTTCTCTCTTTTTTCCCACTCCACTCTCTCCACTCTCTCTCTCTCTCTCTCTCTCTCTCTCTCTCTCTCTCTCTCTCTCTCTCTCTCTCTCTCTCTCTCTCCCCCGCCCCCCTTCCCTCCCTCCCTCTGTGTGTGTGTGTGTGTAAGTGAGTGTGTGTGTGTGTTTAAAATAAAAAACCTTTTCACAACACGTCACACGAAGCTTAGATAAGGGTGGATAAAAAACTATTTATTACATGGTTGTTCATAAAACCAAAAGTTGGTACCAAAAAAGTGTACACAAAAATAATAACGCCGGTGTGGTCCTGATGAGCATCTTATTTACTGAAGAGGAGAATCTGCATACCTGCCACCATCCAACAAGAAAACATGATAAGAACCAAGTTAAGTTGGGAAGATAGGTGTCATAAACACTCCTCCCTTGTTATCAGGGTCACAATAAATTAGAAACTTAGTCATAAACTTAACTAGCACTTAGTATAAAAGTTACCCAAAAAGGATGGGTATAATCAAGTGTGGAATTAGTAGAGTGTATACAGTAAAAGGTTAGGTTGCGTGGTTAGGTAGAAGGGTAGGGGAGGAAATGTATAGGAAATATTTTGGTTGAAAATGAAATCAAGGTTGTATGAAAAAATTCTTGGGGGAGTTTTGTAAAGAAATGGGGATATACACATGGAAGAGCGAGGGAAGAATTAGGAGGGTACTTTACTTATGGTAGTTAGAAAGAAGGGGCAAGGGAAGAGACTGGAAAAATAGCTATAAGTAGTAGTATAACAAAAAACAAATAAGAGAAAGAAAGAGACCCTTGTGGATAGAATTATATGAATTTTGAGATTGAAAGAAAACACAGCTATTAAAGGGTGATATAAAGGGAAATCATAATGAAAAAAATATAGGGAAAATTTGAAGTAATTTTATAAAGAGAGGAGGAAACCACTCGGGGAGGAATTTAGAGAAAATTATGTTTTTAGCGCACAGAGCAGGGGGGAAGAAAATGAGGTAATAGAGGGGGAGGAAAGATAAATATATTGAGAAGGGGGTAGAAAAAAAGGAAAGATATAGATATAGAGAAGGGAGAAACAAAGGGTTTATATGTATACATAAAAAAGAAGGGGAAGGGGGGGGGGGAACATTGAGAAGGGACAGAGGGGAAATATAGAGACACATAATATACATAGAGAGGGGGTTGTTATAAATACATTAATAAGGGGCAATTAGGGGAGGAAATATAACTGTCAGTACATAGGGAGGGATGAGAAGTAAATAAAGGAGCATGTAACCTTAATAGAGAGGGGGAACTATAAAGAGGAGAGGGGGGAATTTAGAAAAGAAGGAAAATGGAGAGGGGAGGAACCTTCTGAGTCTATTGCACAAGAGGACGCGGGGTGCAACTGTGAGCTTTGAAGACGAGGTGGGCCATGGGAGCATCCAAATTGCCTTGGAAGCGGACACTGTAGAAGTTAGAGCTTTAGTTAGGGTCAGAGACTCAGAGGGCTCCCTGATAGCGGCCTAAGCACGGAGGGGGTCTAGACTCTAGTTAGTGATGAGAGCCGTAGATAGGGCGGTAAGGGGGGAAAGAGGTGATGAGATGGAGGCAAACCTTGGCAGCGGCTCTTTAAATAGGCTAGCCAAGTTGGGGTCCAGTCGAGGGGTACGAGCCTCAAGGGCTTGGGAAGGCGGGTTGGCTGGGCTGAGCGTGCCCGTCAGCGGTGGCGGTAAGAGATGCAATCAAGAATAGCCAAAGTCAAGGGTGGGGCCTCGGGGGTAGAGACCAGGGTGCCAGAGCTGTCACAGTGCATGTAGATGCATGCCAGTAGGACAAGTGGAATGCCCCAAAAACATAGGTAGTTTAAATGTGGAATAGGAATAATTTAGTGCGTGGAAAACCGTGGGGGGTTTTTTTATTTCGGTTAGGGCCATAAGTTAGGTCATAGGATAAAATTTGATAGTTTTAGGAAGATAGAAAAAGAAATTATTTTTAAGAGGGAAAGAGGACGATTTTAGGAGCAATATAAATTTAGGCGATACACAGAAAGACATTAAATAATAAAAAGTTCAAAAAAAAGAAAAAAGAAAAGTATCGGGGGGTCAATATCCTAGGTAGATTTTAACTAGTCTACTGGGCTTTAGATGCCTAAGTAGTTTAGAGCAACAACTATGAAAAGGTAGTTTAGAAAAAATTGACTAAACCACTCTAATATCCGAAAACGGTAGCTTAGATAGAATTAACCACACTAGGTAGCTTAGAAAAAAACGTGAAGTGAGGTGTTCTTTTTTTTTAAAATAAAAGAAAAAGTAACAAGGTAAATTGAGAAAAATTAACAAATTAGGAGATAAGGACGAAAAACATTTAGAGACACCCCAATCAAATTCGAACAAAGAAAAATTATAAGAAAATTAACTGGAAAATTAAAGGAAAAAGTAGAAAATTTATAGAAAAGAGAAAAAAGGTATAAAAAAGTAGTAGGAAAAATTGGGGATAATGAAAAAAAATTACAAATGCAAGAATAAGCACTTAGTGAGAGAGAGATACAGATAGAGAGAGAGAGAGAGAGAGAACAGGGGGCCAGGGTCTGAACAAAAAAGAGAGGAAGGTGTAGGAAATGTGTGTGTGTGTGTGTGTACCCACCCTTACCCGAGGGGACACCACCAGATGGGGGCAGGACACTGTCCTACCTCGAACCCAAAAAGAGGAAGCCTCTTTATAATAATTTGAAAAAAGGAATACATCGTAAGTGTTTCTAAGTGGTTATTCCATTTGTGATCATCACATTGTTAAATGTTATTTGACACATACTAAAATAACCATAACTATCTTGAAACAATCACGCACAAAGCACAATGATTGCGTAGTTATGACAATTCCACTAAAGAGTATAGCCTGAAAGGGATAAATCTCACCTCAAGAAGAGTTTTACAAGACCTCATCACAAGACAACCCAATAAAGGTTTAGTGAGCAACGTGGCACATGTCATGTGCCAAGTGACAACCCTGCCAAAGGTTACCAACATGGCACATGGCTAACCCGGCCAAGGGTTAACAAGGTTTGGGTGTGTGTGTGTTTAAAATAAAAAACCTTTTAACAACATGGCACACGAAGCTCAGATAAGGGTGGATAAAAAATTATTTATTACATGGTTGTTCATAAAACCAAAAGTTGGTACAAAAAAAGTGTACACAAAAATAATAACGCCGGTGTAGTCTTGACGAGCATCTTATTTATTGAAGAGGAGAATCTGCATACCTGCCACCATCCAACAAGAAAACATGATAAGAACCAAATTAACTTAAGTTGGGAAGACAGGTGTCATAAACACTCCTCCCTTGTTATTGGGGTCACAATAAATTAGAAACTTAGCCATAAACTTAACCAGCACTGAGTATAAAAGTTACCCAAAAAAGGATGGGTATAATCGAGTGTGGAATTGGTAGAGTGTATACAGTAAAAGGTTAGGTTGCATGGTTAGGTAGAAGGTTAGGGGAGGAATGTATAGGAAATATTTTGGTTAAACCAAGGTTGTATGAAAAAATACTTGGGGGAGTTTTGTAAAGAAATGGGGATATACACACGGAAGAGCGAGGGAAGAATTAGGAGGGTACTTTACTTATGGTGGTTAGAAAGAAAGGGTGGGGGAAGAGACTTGAAAAATAGCTATAAGTAGTAGAGCAAAAAACAAATAAGAGAAAGAAAGAGATCCTTGTGGATGGAAGTATATGAATTTTGGAACTGAAAGAAAGCAAATCTATTGAAGGGTGATTATAGAGGGAAATCATAATGAAAAAAATATAGAGAAAATTTGAAGTAATTTTATAAAGAGAGAAGGGGGAAACAACTCGGGGAGGAATTTAGAAGAAATTATGTTTTTAGCACAGGGAGCAGGGGGAAAGAAAATGAGGAAATAGAGGGGGAGGGAAGATAAATATATTGAGAAGGGGGTAGAAAAAAAAGAAAAAAGTATATATATAGAGAGGGGAAAGATATACGTATAGAGAAGGGAGAAAAAAAGGGTTTATATGTATATATAAAAAAGAAGGGGAAGGGGGGCGGGGGGGGGAAACATTGAGAAGGGACAGAGGGGAAGTATAGAGAGACATAATATACATAGAGAGGGGTTTATAAATACATAGATAAGGGGCAATTAGGGGAGGAAATATAACTGTAAGTACATAGGGAGGGACGAGAAGTAAATAGAGGAGCATGTAACCTTAATAGAGAGGGGGAGCTATGAAGAGGAGAGGGGGGGAACCATCGGAGTCCATTGTGCAAGAGGACGCAGGGTGCAGCTGCGAGCTTTGAAGACGAGGCAGGACACGGGAGCATTTAAATTGCCTTGGAAGCATACATTGTAGAAGCTTAGAGCTTTCGTTAGGGTGAGAGACTCAGAGGGCGCCTGGACAGTGGCCTGAGCACAGAGGGGGTCTAGACTCTAGTTAGTGTGATGAGAGCCATAGATAGGGCAACAGGGGGGGAAAGAGGTGATGAGATGAAGGCAAACCTTGGGAGCGGCTCTTTAAATAGGTTGGCCAAGCGGGGTCCAGTCGGGGGGTACGAGCCTCAAGGGCTTGGGAAGGTGGGTTGCTTGGGCTTAGCGTGTGATTGAGTGCCGACAGCGGCAACAGGAGATGCAATCAAGAATAGCCAAAGTCTAGGGTGGGGCCTCGGGGGTAGAGACCAGGGCACCAGAGCTTAGTTGCAATGCATGTAGATGCATGCTGGTAGGACAAGTGGAATGCCCCAAAAACATGTGCAGTTTAAATGTGGGTTAGGACTAATTTAGTGCGTGAAAAATCAAGGGGGGGTTTATTTCGGTTAGGGCCATACGTTAGGTCATAGGACAAAATTTGATAGTTTTAGGAAGATAGAAAAAGAAATTATTTTTAAGAGGGAAAGAGGATGATTTTAGGAGCAATATAAATTTAGGCGATACACGGAAAGACATTAAATAATAAATAGTAAAAAGAAAAATAGAAAAATATTAGAGTTTTCGTCTTTCAGTTTTTTTTGTTGCTCTTTTACCCCTCTCCCCCTTCATCACCACCTCCCCCTCTCCCCCTCCCCCTCCACCTATGAACGACATTGAAGATATCCCTGTGCGGATGGGTGAGAGAGATGACATACGCAACATCACTGTGCCTTTAATCCACAAAGCATATAATGAAGTCCAAGCCATAGTGGATGGTGGAGCAGGTGTCAATGTCCTATCAAAGGAGCTCTACGAAGAATGGGGTCTCCCACCAATGCAAAAGGCTAATTTCAACATACGCCTTGCCGATGATTCATGGGCTAAACCCTTGGGAGTAGTGAATGGTGTGTCCACAAAGATCGCAGGAGTCCGCTTTTCCCTTCAATTCACAATCTTGGATCTCCCCAAAAAATCCTATCAAATCTTACTGGGACGTCCTTGGTTACGAGAAGCATCAGTCCTCCATGACTGGGGAACTAATAGATTGACAATCTAGAATCGAGACACTACAGTCAGGGTGAATGTGGAGACAGGAGCTATTAAATCAATTGTGCCTAGAGCATTGGATGACACATCTTCCACGACAATCTCGAGCAAATCAGCTCCCTTGCAACAGCATGCCATAGCAGGTGACTCACAAAGCAATGTCAATAACTGGATACAAACATTGGCAACCATCGACAACTGCCATTCATTAGACCCCATTTTCTCACAGATAGATGTTAACGCACTACAGGTCGATCCTCCACCGACACATGAAGAACCAATCGATCTAGAGATGCCATTCTTTATGGCTGACCTCGAATGGGATAATGAACCTGAAGAAGGTACCCATACCAATGATGACTCAGATTTTCCTTGGGACCTTGAAACAGAGGCTGTGAATGCTGAAATTGAAAATCAAATCTTTGATAATGACCTAGCCATTCTGCATGCCCTAATGGCAGTTGAGCTCCCAAAAGTTGAACCTCCACAGTTGCATAACAGCAGAAGATCCCGCAAGAAAGCTGCAGGAGGAAATCGCAGAAAAGCCAAGGCCGAGCACTTCAATGAATTCGAACGAGTCCAAACAAGGATTGCCGAATTGTACCTTGCAAAGTCAGTTCCCTCCAAATCAATACCACCACCTCTTGAATGGTCCCCTGAGGGACTGGAAGGAGTATGTGCAGCACATGAACCCTTACTTGGAAACACCTTACCAGTGGAAAAGTTACCCCACAGTTCCCAACGTAAGAAGTTTCGGAAATATAAGCCACATGTGTGGATGAAGCTCGATCAAGAGACTTCAGAAAAAGAAAGAAAAGAAGAGCCTAACAAATTACTAAATGCAACTATGCCACCCAGTACACATGACTCATGTCAGGCTAGTTCAACCCCATCAGAGGCCGATCTTCGAGAAGTGCCGAAATGCCGGAATACTTTAAGAATTATACAAGTGGCAGTGCACCAATAGCAATGCCAAGACCAATCAGAGAATCTGAAGTTCAAGAAACCGATAGCATTGGAGAAACTCCAATCTATGAGGGACCGGCAAAAACACGCACAATAAACCTCGCCCTTGAAGGGGAGGAAGAAAAATTGGTTTTCATTGGGAAACAGCTCCGTCAAGAAGATGAAATCAATCTCAAAGACCTCCTAATGGAATACCGCGACTGCCTAGCATGGTCATACAAAGAGATGAAAGGAATTTCACCAGAAGTGGCAGTGCACACGATACCTATAAGGGAAGGTGCTCGCCCTAAGGTATGTGGACCTTATCGCACAAATCCTAAATATGGCACCATGGTTTATGACGAGCTGGAAAAACTCCTAGATGCCGGATTCATCTACGAGATCGAGCACACTGATTGGGTTTCCCCCATTGTCATTGTACCTAAACGCAACAAGAAGCTCAGAATATGCGTGAACTTGAAAAATGTGAATGTCGCCACAATAAGGGATCACTACCCCCTACCCTTAACAGAAATAGTGTTGGAAAAGGTGGCAGGATCCGAAATATATAGCTTCTTGGATGGCTTCAGTGGCTATAACCAAGTGCAAATTGCTCCTCAAGACCAATCAAAAACAGCATTTGCTACAGAATGGGGTATTTTTGCATATAGAGTCATGCCATTCGGCCTTTGTAATGCCCCAGCCACATTCCAGCGAGTCATGTTCACAACTTTCAAGTCATTTTTGAATAAGTTTTTACAGGTATTCTTGGATGATTTGTGCATCCATTCAACCAAACAGGACCACTTCAAATGTCTGGAAGAAGTACTAATCAAATGCAGGGAGTATGGCATCTCCCTAAATCCAACAAAATGCCAGTTCATGGTCACCCACGGAGTTGTTTTGGGACACATCGTCTCTCAACATGGGATTGCAACTGACATGGACAAAATCAAAATCATCATGGAATTGCCTCCTCCTACAAATTCCAAAGGTGTACAAGTCTTTATGGGACATGCCGGCTATTATAGAAGATTTATATTGCGGTATGCCATGATAGCTAGACCACTTTACAAATTATTAGTGGAGTTCTTATGGACCGCAGAGTGCGACCAAGCCTTTGAGCTTTTAAAGTGGCACCTAATCACAGCACCCATCCTTATATCTCCCAATTGGGATATTGATTTTCATGTTCATACTGATGGATCCAAGTATGCAATCGGGAGTGTGCTTTGTCAACCTGGTGAACATAAGAAAGACTACCCCGTCTACTTCGCCAGTCGACAACTCAATGATGTAGAGATCAACTATACAACCACAGAAAGAGAAGCCCTAGCAATGGTGTATAGTGTAAAGAAATTTCGGCACTATCTACTCGCAAATGATTTTGTCTTCTACACCGACCATCAAGCCTTGCTTTATCTTGTGAACCGTCCGTGTACCACAAGAAGAATCACCAGATGGCTCCTCTTGCTGCAAGAATTCAACTTCAAAATCGTGGTCTGCAAAGGTGCCCAACACTACATTGCCGATCACATGTCTCGAGTCAAGACAGGAGAAGAAGCCATTGGAGTAGAAGACGATTTACCAGATGCCACACTATTTCAAATAGATGCTGTTCCAGAATGGTGTGGAGATATCCTTGGGTACTTGATGGCAGGAAGACCACCCCCTGACATGAAAGCAGTAGATGCCAGAAAATTGATTCTAAAAACTGCACCCTATCAACTCATTGCAGGACAACTATACAAGATGGGCAAGGACCAGATATTAAGAAGATGTGTAATGCCTCATGAGATCCTGCCAATCCTGAGTGAAGTCCATGAAGGCATTGCAGGAGGACACTTCCAAGGGGAAGCCACAGCAAGAAAAGTTCTCCTCGTAGGCTACTGGTGGCCAACACTGTGGGCAGATGCCTATGAATATGTAAAAGGCTGTGATATATGCCAACGGACTATTAAACCACAACACAAAGACTTCAATCCCCTAACAACAGTTGTTGCACAACAACCATTTGAAAAATGGGGGATTGACTATGTGGGTCCCATACATCCAGCAGCAAAAGGAACACAGGCACGCTACATCATTGTGGCCACTGATTACTTTACAAAATGGGCTGAAGCTAAAGCAGTCAGAAAGGCAGATGCCAAAAGCACAGCAAGATTCTTATACGAACATGTGATCACCCGATTCGGATGCCCCATTGAAATTGTGTCGGATAGAGGCACACATTTTGTCAATGAGGTAATCCAAGAACTCTTGTCTGGCTTCATGGTCATCCATAGAAAAAGCACACCCTACTACCCCCAAGGGAATGGACTAGCAGAATCCACAAACAAAATCATATGCAATATCCTCACCAAGGTAGTAGAACCACAGCGTTCTGATTGGGCAGAGAAACTGAATGCAGCCTTATGGGCATACAGAACCACATTCAAGGTCAGTACAGGGAACACACCTTTTCAATTGGTGTACGGCCTTGAAGCCGTGGTTCCACTCGAATTTGTAATACCAAGTCTACGCATCGCAGTACAGGAACGCATGGGTGATCATGAGTCCTTGAAAGAAAGGCTCTGTCAGTTGGAAAAGCATACAGAGACAAGACTCGTTGCCTATCATGCCATGACAACAGAAAAACGCCGAAGAAAGGCATGGTTTGACAGGAATCTGAAAGCTAAAGACATCAAGGAAGGCGACTTAGTCCTGTTATACAATGCCAAGGTACACAAGGGAAAACTGAAGTATCTGGGTCAAGGACCCTACCGAATACGAAAAATGAATCCCATCGGAGCTGTGCTACTTGAGACACTAGATGGAGTCCAATTCAACACAACAATAAACGGGAGCCGACTGAAGCGCTACTACATCAACACGCGAGCCATCCCCGACAAAAACGAAGATTTGGGAAACCAAGTCTTCCTTAGTTAGGATTAGATTGTATCACGAGCACTCACTTGCATATGTACGTCTTCGCACATATAGGTAGCCTCAATCGATTTTACCTAGAGCTCAGAAGTGATGATGAGTTCTAGCTGCCCTATGAAAATCCCAGCAAAAAAAGCATATAGTTAGTCCCTACTTAGCTACTAGGTCACGTGCACTCACACGCTTTCGCTTAGACACATAGATGATTGCATGAATAATTGTACCACACACTTTCATCCACACTCTCAAAGGATGTATTTTAAAAAAAAAAAAAAAGGATCTCTCTCCCACACACACACAGAAAGGTAATACAGGCATGCCAATCAATGATCAATGGTACACTACATGTACATGGATGCAGGTTCAGAAAAGATGCCACCACTAAAGAGGATGCGAAGAAAGAGCCCACTGCCTCAACCACGAGACCCCCTCCAGAGTTCGCAGCCATCTACATCCTCTCAACCACGGAGACCACAGGCGTTCATGGTCCAAAGCGATAGCTCCGAAGATGATTCAGTGCATGACCAAGCAGAACAAATGCCACCCCAGTCACAGCCGGCCTACACAACCGTTAACAAGGCCCAATCATTGGAACTTGTCTGGCCACCCACATCGACTTATGCTCTTTCCCAGGAAGCAACATCTTACTTAGAGCAATGGGGTCTAGGCAATTTGCATGAGAGCCTCAAATCCTTGGAGGACAGTCCTATCATGACAGCCTACATCAAGGACTTTCTCCATTCTTACTACTCCAGCAATGCAACGGATGGCAAGTACGGTACAATCACTGTACAGCAGAGCCCACTGAACATTATCCTCAATAGTACGGTCATTCAAAGGGCTTTCTCACTGCCAACACAAGGTGGCCAAATGATCCAAATGTCAGAACTCTTCACTAGCTTGGCTAAGGAAGCATATGCAAGAGAATTGGAAAGGCAGACGGCATCAGAAATCGAAGACCAATTCCAGGCAATCGCCATAGAGGTCAAGGCACTTCGGGCACAGATAGCTAAGAAGGAGGTAGAAGAAGTGCGCATGAACCAGGCTCTGCAAGCTCAAGAGAAGGCCGTAAGGGATGTGAACTCCAGCCTCCACCAAAGTCAAACACAGCTGACTGCAGCAGTAGAAGCAATGGCAATCCTACAGACCTCCTATAACTCCCTGACATCTGCACATGCGCAACAAACAGAGGTAGTGGCACAAGCTCGGCTCACTCTCATTCACAAAGAAGAAGAGCTCCAGGATTGCAAAGACCAGCTTGAAGACATGAAACAATCTTTGGCAGTACGTGCCTTTAGCATTGATGAGCTTACAAGGGAATGCCGACTCTTAAAAGACCAACTTGCTACTGTTCAAGAGGCCAGCACTTCACAAGCCCAGGTCTTGGACCAATGGTCCAATACCACTGAAGATATTCCTCAATAGGCAAAGGTCACCTTGCAAATGAAAAAGCTTAAGGAGGCATACACAACCATCTACCATCAGTACAAAGAAAAAATGAATGAGATGCACTCCCAAAAAATAGCCATCTCCAAGCTTGAACTCCAATTGCTAGTGCACAACAATGAGGCATTGGAAGACAACACCAAGGACGCCCCACTACAATGCACAACTGTGGTGTACGAAGAGCTTGTGGCTGCTCTACAAGTGGAAGATCACCTCAACGCACGCGTGCTTATCCAATGGAAGCAACTCCAACTCCGGATCATATCTGCTCATCCAACCATCAACTGGAAACGATCAATCGGGATTAAAACCCTGCGCATAATTTGCCAAGACTTGTCTGAAGATGAGAAGAATATCTTCTGCCTGTCTACACATGCCGGGTTTATAACACTCAGGACGGATGCTTTCATTGCATATGTCTGCCTCATGGGTAGTCCTCCCCTCAGGGTTATTGCAGGTTTGTTGCCATTGCTACAAAGGCCATCCCTATTATTTGCACGGCACGACATAACCGACATCCAACCCATACAGCTGATCATCCCATCGCACCAGCAAAAAGAAGTGTCTGAAGATGACAAGGCCTATCTCACATCCAACTTCCCATATCTAACCACTCTTTCTGCCAACATCATAACCTCACTTCCCCTTGCTGCTACTACCCTCTTAACTTTCCTCGAGCTCCATCCTAACATCTATTCCCTCCATCGTTTCTTTGCTCATGCCTCTCACCATTTTCAACTTACCCAATAGTCACAAACTTATGAGCCCCTCACACCCAGCTTTTTCCCCTCCCTTGCTAATCCTACCCTTGAGGATTACCAAGCTGCTCAAACCATTTGTCCATTCCTTCCCCCCCTCCCCTCTGCTCCCCCTTCCGCCACTATCACTCAGCCATATTTTTCCCCCATGTCCCCTGATCCTCTCCCGGCCCCGTCATCACCTCCGACACTTCTGGTGCTTCCATCAGCAGAAAATGATGCAGTATTTGATTTTGAATATCAGGATCCGGACAATCCAATTCGTACACCCATGCCGAGTTCCAATGATGGGTATGATTTTGATGAGATACCACTTCCCAGTAACCCCATCAAGGAATTTTGGAGCAAATATCCTGATATGAAAACTCGCGGTGGATGGACCCTGGGTAACTTTCCTACCAACCTTCGTCAGCATCAAATAAGTGAAGGTTGGATTAGCAAATTGGATCCACAACCTGATTGGCGCCGGCCCAAGCTCTTTGATGTAATCTTCTTAAAGAAGTACTTACGGGCACCTCCATGTCTCAGAACCCATCCCAAGTTCTATGTAGTTCCACGGTGTAAAAAATGGGAAGCCAACATACACACTTTGGCTGAAGATCGAGTCATTAATTGGCCAATGATCGAACCCTACTCTGGTGTCGAATGGAATATCCAAGGCACCATGATCCGAGCACTTCAGCAGCATGAACAAACAATGCACGGCAACATTGATCGCTTCCTTCGCCAAAGTGCCATATTCTGTAAAACATTAGAATTAATTCTGGAGGTCCCATGTTACCTTGATTCCCATTTGCCTCCACTCAGCTTTAATCCCAATGAACGGATTGATGCTCAGATTACAAGCCGACTCTATCAAAGAGTGATCTTCTTGGAGGCACGCCACATATCTCTGTTCGAGCAATGGTAGATACAGGCTACCTGGAAACTGCACAAAAATTGTATGGTGCTAAGGCTCTACAGCAGGATCGACTGGCACGTCACAAGTTCCACAGCCACTGGACTAAAAACATGGCAACCCCGGTACATGATCGCAATAAGCCATAACCCGAGGACGGGTAATCAAATGGATCCGGGAGTATGTTGACTCTGTGCCAACATGAACTTATGAAGAAAGAGAAGGTGTTACAACTTTGTGATACAACTTTGTGTTGCAACTTTGTGTTACAACTTCTAGACACAACTTTGTGTTACGACTTTGTGTAACAACTTTGTGTTACAAGTTTGTGTTACAACTTCTACATGAAGAGAGAGAATGTGTTACGACTTTGTGTTACAACTTTGTGTAACAACTTTGTGTAACAACTTTGTGTTACAACTTCTACATGTAGAGAGAGAATGTGTTACAACTTTGTGATACAACTTTGTGTAACAACTTTGTGATACGACTTTGTGTTACATGCAGGGAGAGAAGCTCTCCAACTTGTATAAATACCCCATAATGGAATGAAGCCCACACTCTTTGGGGCATTGTGTTGAGTCTACTTTGGTATTCCAAGCATTTGTCTCAAGTGTCCATGCTTCCTTGCACTGCATGTCCAAAAGCATGTCCTAACCTTGCAACCCTTCTCCCCTCTCCTCCAACCCTGCAACCCACCCTCTCCCTCTCCTCCTCCCTCCTCCTCCTCCTCCTCCCTCCTCCTCCTCCTCCTCCTCCTCCTCCCTCCTCCTCCTCCTCCTCCTCCTCCTCCTCCTCCTCCTCCTCCTCCCTCCTCCTCCCTCTCCCTCCTCCTATTCCCTCCTCCTTCCTCCTCTCTCTCCTTTCACCCATGCTCTTACACCTTCTTCCTCTCCCACTCCTATGCTTTCCTAAACCCTTAAACTCCATGATCTACGAGGGAGACGAGTTCTCCACCATGTACCCTACTCTGAACCTTGGATCCTCCTTCTAACCCTGGACCCCTTCTAAACCTTGGAACCTCTTTCTGAACCCTGGAACTCTTTCTGAACCCTGGAACTCCTCCTAAACCCTGGAACTCCCTTCTGAACCCTGGAACTCCTCCTAAACCCTGGAACTCTTTCTAAACCCTGGAACCTCCTTCTGAACCCTTAAACTCTTCCTAAACCCTACAACCCCCAATGAAGGCGAAAGCCTTCATTACCTCAACAAAGATGGTTTACGTACCTTTTACACATGCTTGCACTTTGTTTGCTTACCACACTTAAGCCTACGTCTCTCACCGGAACACGACTTGAGGTCCTAAGCTACACATATACTACAACCGACAATCCCAATATATCTGTAGGTGACAAAAAGCCTCGGAACCTTGCAACATAGAATACCCAGCTCTTCCTACGAAAGCAGTAGGAAAGAGCCAACAATTGTCTAGATTGGGGACATTATAGTACACAATGTGATAAGCCCTCCAGAGTTGGCAGTGATGTGTACCCACTTCCTTCAAATTTAAATGATAGGTCAGCTGATCATGGAGTGGAGATAAAAGAGCCTGGACCTTCAAGTAGTAACGGAGTAAAGAAGGTTTCTTTTGAAGATAGGGGGAAACGTAAGTTTGTCAACGTGCTTGGATTGGAAGAGAGTAATTTGGATGTTTTGCCTCTTGGGAAGAGAAACAGGGATGAAGAAGGAGAGCCAAGTGTTAAAAAGAGTAAGCAGGTTGAAGATGTTGTTACTTACCAGAGGAAAAAGGTAAGGAAGCCCCGACAGAAGTACAGAACAGCAGATTATCCCTTGGGAAAGGAGCAGGCAAAATATGATTTGATTGTTGATTTGTCTAACAGAAAGGTGGATATTACTTTTGCACAGATGGTTGGGCTCTGTCCAAGGCTGAAGAGAGAATGGAGGAAAGCTGTAAATCCAAGTAAGAAGAGAGTTGTGCATAAAGTAGCAAAAAAAATTATGTCTATTTCGGAGCTTCCTGATATTTGTCCTTCGGTGGAGGCATGGCATAAAGGATATGAGCTTGGAGAGGCATACATTGATGGAGGTGCCTAGATATGTGTGATGACTCAATCTTGTGTTGAGAGGTTGGGTTTGGACGTTACTGATCCTTCTCACTTCCGAATAAGAATGGCCAACCACGCCAGAGTGAAGAGTTTGGGGGTAGTGAAGGATTTGGATGTGGAAGTCTTCAATGTGCATTGCAGAATAGATTGTCATGTTATGCCGGCAGGTATGGGTGCTTACCCTCTCATTATAGGTAGACCTTGGTTGAGAAAAGTGGGAGCTATTCAAAATTGGGGGAAGGGAATAATCTCAATATATACATCTAATGGTAAAAAGTTCAGTTTTGATATGGTAAGTCATGCTGAGATATCAAGCCCAATCGAAGAAGAAGAAAAACAGAGTGAGACCACGAGTGAAGAAGAAAGTAGTATTACTTCTGACAGTGATGAAGCTCAGGTTGCTTTCATTGAGGGAGTGAATTTTTTGGGTACAAAGGAGCAGGCTGAAATTGTACATCAGTTAGAAGAGGATAGATTTGAAGCAATGGAGGAGTTTATGCAATCTAAAGAGGCACCTGTCTCAACACAGGAATTAGTACAGCAAATGATTAATCCAGATCTTACTCTGAAAGAAAAGGAAGAGTATTCAGCCATGTTGCGCAGGTATCCCTATTTATTTATCACATCATATAAAGAGATTAGAGGGTTTAAAGGGAAGCCTTTGAAGATTGAATTAAAAGAAGATGCAAGGCCGGTATTTTAGAAAATGAAAAGATTGAGTCCTGAGCAAGTGAGGGTACTTCGAGAGGAGGTGTTCAAGTTGCTTAAGGCTGATATAATTTTTCCCATTGTTCACTCTGACTGGGCCAGCCCTGTGGTTATCATACCAAAGAAAGATGGACGATGGAGAGTATGTGTTATATCCTACTTCCTCTAAACTCGGAGCCCTTCCTCTATTACTCCAGGAAAACCCACGCAACCCTTTCTCATCTAGCTCTATAGCATCCACTAGCCCTTTGTCAAGACACAACTCCTCCTAGGCTTCGACTTCAGACATCTATTACACTAGGAAGACCCACACAACCCTTCCTCATCTAGCTCTATAGCATCCACTAGCACCTTGTCAAGACACAACTCCTCCCAAGCTTCAGCTTCATCCCAAGACAGACATCTAACAGAGTGCGAGCGATCAGTGTGGACTCAATCATGTATCAGTCCCCCCCTAGGATCCATCTACTGGCCGAAATGTTCTATTTAAGTTCTCTCCAACAATCCCCCAAATCTGCGCTTCATTAGGAGCATAAACACACACCACATTGAACTGAAAGTCGGAGATCCAAACAGACACTGCTAGAAAGCAACCTGGGCTATCATGGAAAAGTTCCTTTCCACCCAAACGTGGTTTGGATAGAATCATGACTCCACCTTCCCTCTCATCAAAGAATTCACAAAAAGCTTCATACCCCAAGTGAGCAAAGGCTAGCCAGAACCCACCTCCTAGACCACATTTGATTTCTTGAAGCAAAACAAGATATGGGTTCCAACATCTTATTACTGCTAAACAATCTTTTTGTTTTACCTTATCACAGCATCCGAGAACATTCCATGACACCAAAAGGGTGACGGTGTGGACACCGGTTGATGTACTCCTATTGCACCAAAGCTTTGTAGGCATCATGTAGGAAGTCGAATCGATTTTCCTTATCGCCTCCCATGTTTATGAGCCTCTTAGAGACCTCCTTTGTATGCTTTTTTGGGGGCCTCTTCCAACGGGAGATGGGTTGCAACTTTTTCTTCAGAGAGCCCGTTTTTGTGGTTAGCCTCTGGGAGGTCTTCTTGACTAGAGCCTTAGAACCAACATGCTTAACCTCTCCCTTTTTACTTCTGGGCTCCTTCTCCAGCGGCTCTACGTGAGAAGCTTGATGCATGTGGACCTGCAAACGACGCTTCTCTGCACATCGCCTTCTAAGCACCATCATCTATCTCATCTCTCGATTTCCCCCTTCTAGAGAAAATCATTGCATGTGGTAATGTTTTTCCTCCAAATTGTCCACATCATGTGCCGCCAGACGAGCAAGCACGTCACTATTTCGAGAGGGAGGTGCCTTTTGGATTGCGATCTATCCATCAAATGACACCAGTTCATTATGCAGATTATCCTTTCGTTCCTCATCAAACCGTGGCTAACTAGAAGTGAGCTGAGATCCGGCCCTTGGGAGCTAGTCTCCCGTCGAACGAGTTTATCCCCACAGAATGATCACTAGAAGGCCGATTCTCATTAGCATGTTCGTCAACTTCTTCGTCCATCTTGTCACCTTGTGCCAAGCATGTACTCTCCTCCCCGGTAAGGCAACATTTGGCAAAGTAACATGTCTGCTGCTAATACAGGTAACAAGCATGCGAGAATGGACCATTTTGGAATCTTCTGGTAACAATCACGTACTCTGCCAACTGAACCTCCATAAAGTCTGGTACCTCCTGGCTTTTCTCCCAAGCCTTTTTGGGGCCAAATACCTTTCTGGCCAAGGGAGGAATAAAAGAATTCGTCCAAGTGAAAACATCCAAACACAGACCCATCCAAACTGGCCAGATTCGACTCTCTGTAGACAAACAAGGTTCCGAGCTCCCTCATCAAACAGCTTCGAGAATCCACTCTTGAGTTTTCTTGTAAGTTTCCTTGCATACGCGATTTGGGGGTCCTAGGGTGTGCCCCTCCCTCACCAACCTTGTTTGTATATGCATGGACCAACCCGGCACGTTCAAGACCAAAGGTAGCCGAAAGCTTCTCACAAATGAGCTCACATACCTCAACAAGCGCACCATACATTGAAACTTTCTTGAGGATCTCGCTACAGGACACTTCGTACTTCCTCCTCTTTACTCTACAATAGGGAGCTGACCTTGATGAGCCCAGCAAAGACGGACTAGGGCACTCACACCGAAGCTAGCCTCCAAATATCTCCAAAATTCTTTTCAAAGACTTTTAATAACAAGAGGTAGAGGGTGTCGGGTGCACAACCCTCACATCTATAGAAAGAGGGAGACGGGGCGAGAAGGGAGAGGGAGACGAGAGGCGAGAAGGGAGAGGAGAGGGAGACAAGGGGCGAGCCAGGAGTGGAGAGAGGGCTGAAAAGAATTAAGGAGGGATCCAACGAAGAAGAAGATTATCCATGCAGAAATTACAACTTTCTTTTATGAAACTAGGAAAGGACATGGTTCTTTTACGAAACTAGGAAAGGACATGGTTATCCGCGCTTTAGACGGGAATTTTTCTCGATGCTATAGGCTGCCCCTTCCGAGGCAGTGCTAATAAACTTTCTTTCTTCTTTCTTTCTCCCTTCGCATGCTGCATGCCATGACAAATAAGAGCCTAGAGGTGAGCACATGTCCTAAGAAAAATATTTGACTCTTGATCTGTTCAAATGCATTCCATAGTGTTTTCCAAAGATGACTTCCCTTAGTCATACATGGCTCAGGTTACAGATAGTAGATAGAAGAAGGAAATTCTTCCACTTAGGAGCCTTGTAAGGTCTAACAAATTTGAAGTTTTTGAGTAGTAAATTAGCCCAATCCGTGTCACGAGAGGTGATGGCTTTTATAATCAAGCTTGTGCCACCCCTATGTTCGGCTTACTGACTTTTAATGCTGGTGCTCGCCCCCACGTGCTTGACACATCGTGCCACGCCACGGCCGGCATGCTATGCCATCTCACCTATCCACACCAATCGTGCCCTTCCTGTAATGCCACATCACCGCCGGTTGCGCTATGCCACATCAGCGCCGGCGCGCAAACGGTGACGCCAGCTCGGCATTATCCGGGGACTTTTGTTGGGGACCTTCCTTCCCGGAAAGGTCTCCCGGCGTATTCCCCAATGTGGATATTTGATGTAGTGCTATATTGCTTACCCTAGTGTGGATCTGCAGATCGCAGTGATGGTGCGCGTATATACTTTCGCTGCCATGGTCGGAGTTGCGTACTTGGCAGTCTCCTCTTTGGACGATGTTTTTGACTGGATGGCTGAACGCAAAGAAGTGAAGGTACCTTCTCTTTATGTTGCTGAAACCGCACCCTATGTGTTAGAGAAGCTCATTATCTTTGCATATTGTACCATCTCACCCAGTATTGTTTCCGTTCAGAACATTATGCTGGCAGGATTTGACACGCTAAACTTATCTGGCTACGTTATGATCCACGACATTCACCCACATGTTACAGTTGATGGTGTCGATATTGTGTGCTTTTTGCTAGATGGTAACAAGAAACGATGTAACGTTGGCCAACATTTATAAATAAAAATATGCACTTACATGTGTAGCTACGCTGACACCTGCATGCAAGTGTGCGAGAGAGAGAGAGAAGCGTACACATTCATCTAATATAGAACTAGCAAAAGGCGCATGGAGAAGACATCTCATAGACCGGTAACTGCTCGGCAGATCCACAGACCACGTCGGTCTGTGGCAGTTTGGTTGGCTGAAGGAGCAATTCGGCCTCTAGAGGGTTTCTTACTCTTTAAAAAGCCCCAATATGGGGGCAGTCGTAGAGTTCAGTCTCTGGCCATTGCACCCTACTCCAGTGTGCAAGTCAACAATCTATTTGGACAACAGAGGAGTATATGAGTGCAGCAGCAGGCGTTCTCACACACAGTTCAGATTGGAAGCAGCCCTTACATCTTAGAGCAGATCTTTGTACATGCCTACAGCCAGTAGGAGAGCACACATGTCTGCAGGAGGGCACTGTCCAAGGAACTCGCACTCTGAAAGGTGATTGAAGCTTGCTGAGGAGCACAACCAAAAGAGTGCAAGGACAGTAGGAGCAGAGTTTTTGCTCATCATAGAGCATGCAGGGCAGTGGATGCTGCATGTTTTGGGATCTTTGGTGAAGCTTTTTGTAAAACAGTTTGGCTCAGATTTGTGCAATACATTTGGAGGCTTTTTGGAACTGGTGGTCTATGTCTTGAGTTTGGTGCTTGTGAGTTCTATCTGGTGGACACAAAGTTAAAGTTTTGAATTGGAGCTTTTCCTTCTCCTCTCTAAGATTCTTCGGACTTCTGTTGCACACACCTCATCTATTTACTATTCCCGCTGTGTGGAGAAACTAACCAAGGGTCTAGGTCTTTCTTAACAGGGCATCCCATTGCTTATGACTCATGAGAGCAGAAAGCTTCAAGGGGCCCAGTTGAAGTGTATAACATATGAGAAGGAGTTATTGGCAGTTGTACATGCTTTGAAATTATGGAAGCATTATTTATATGATTGTGCTTTCAAGATTAAGATAGGACATCAAAGTATCAAGCATTTGTACTCCCAATCCATTGTCTCTTCAAGATAGATCAAATGGGCTGAATATACTTCAATCATTTGATCAACCGAATATTGAATATCAGCGGGAGAATTTAGTAGCCGATGCTTTGAGTAGAAGATCCCAAGATAATCACATTTTTGTGATTAAGGAGAAGGTACTAGGAGCAGTGGTCGAAGCTTATCCTTCTGATGAGGATTCGCTGACATTTACGGAAGGACTTAAGAGGTATACTTCATCGTGGATGGATACCTACTATTCGGGGGTACAATATGTGTACCCAAAACATCTAGTCATGAGTAAGTTATATGCGAGTCCATATTTTAGACATAGAGCATTGGTGGGACCATCAGTAATATTCAGAGGTGCTTCACTTTTGCAGCCTCAAGCATCAAGAGGAACCCAAACTTGAAGATGGGATTGTCAAGAACAGATTGTATATCATCACGGCAAGAGTACTTGTGGGAAAAAGAGATATATGTATTTGATAAAGTTTAAAAACAAGCCAGCCAGTGATGCACAATGGATGGAAGAAGAGTTCTTGATAGATTTTCCATCTTTACTGACAGATTATAAAGAGGCGAGCATGTAAAGGTAAAAAGAGAAAGCATACACAAGGGAAAGAGGCAAACAGATATTTCAAGGAGGATTGTTGCTCATCCTGATAGGAAGGCACACAATCAGAGGTGAGTACGAGATTTGTTGATAGTGATTGATGCAAGTACAAGTCTCTTTTTGTAGGCACTGACTACCTCACATAGGAATCTAATCTAATCTAAGGCTTGTTCAGCTTGGACAAGTGTCCCACTTGCAACAAGTGGGAGAAGGACTCTTCACACCCACAAGACTCTAGTGAGGGACACACACACACACTAGGACTCACACATAGGCTTTGATATCCAACACATCCCTTCGAAACTTCACACAGTGGTGTTAGATGAGTGGAATCCAAAACTTATTTCTTTTGTGTGTACTTAATGTAGATGAGTGCAGCAAATAAGTGAGTAATGCACAGGAGAGACGTAGAACTAACAAAACTTATATTTCCATCCACAACAGACACAATACAAAGTAATGCCCATCGTGTCACCGTCTAGTAGCAGAGTGCTATGTAGATGTGTGCACCCCTGTACATAAACAAACAGCTGTCTTCCTACCTCAGTGGCACTCCCAAAACACTCGGCCTGTGTGCTCCCTCTGAGCTTAGGTGAGCCTCGTTGTTGTGCCCCACAACATGGCTTCAAGCTGACCTCACGGACAGCCACTAAATAAGGCAGGTGCTTGACCTCCTTGCTGCTCTGGAATGCAGCCAATGATGAGTCCCAAGCTCCCCCTTGATCCGTCCTGCTTGCTGATGTGGTGTACAGCCTAGGATGAAGGCACCCTCCAAGCTATGTGTGCAGCAATCAGCCTCTTCTGGTCTTCCTGGATAATGGCCCTGACTTGCTGATCTGCTGCTCCAATCTGCTGCTGAAGTGCCCTTAAAATGGATGTGTTATGAGCCCCCAATGGGCTCCTTTTATAGGGGCTGGTAGCCCCTCAAACCAACTGGCCAAACAGGCCGTCCCAGGGGTCTGTGGGGCTGACCTGGTTGGCTCCAGCCGACCCAAGGTTGGCTGGCTTTGAGCAGCCCAATCGGGGCCTGCCTGGCCATGTGGCATTTAGCCACTGGTCCAGGCCTTTGTATGCCCCTGTCGCAGTCTTTTCCTGGCTCTTTCCAGCCCTGACCTGCTGACCTGCAGTCGCCCCTCTACCTCTGATAATCAGCCCTCTTTCTGGTTCTGTTCCAGACTTGTGCAGCCTTCCATACTGCTCTAGCCAGAGGTGCCTGCATACTGGCCCCGAGATCCTCCACCATAGCTCCATACAGCTCAGTGTGGCCACCCGTACAGGCCGGTACTGTTGGGCCAGCCTTCGGTACACACCCTGCACCCTGCAGGCACCTGGGATGCTGACGATACCTTCCAACCCTCACGTCTGCCACCAGCTGTGCTGTACTGCTGCCGCTGCTCTTGCCAGCTATGCCTCTTGATGTGCTGCCCACATGGCAATCTATGTGCTGTCCACTCTGCCTTTTGTCTGAGATTATGCTGCCCACATGACAGCCACTATGCTCTCCATGTGGCATCTGTAATTTTCTCTAGTCCACCTTCCCTGCACTCTCCTCATTCGGGGGCTTACAAAAGTGGAATTGACCAGTCATATTCTGACACCTCCTTTCACCAACCCATTTTGGGCCAATCCCAACCCGTTGATGAAGAAAGTCCATGATGGAGCCCTATGGAACACCTCGGAGTCGTCCTCTTCTTTCGATTTTTCTACCGTTGGCTTCTGCTCCTCCAGGTCCAGCTCTCCGCAATAGAATCACCCTAGTACACAGGTCCACTCGAAATGGAATTTCAGAATACCTGGACCATGAGCTCCCAATGAGCCCTCAAACAAGTATCTTCCTGGCATCAGCACACTCTGACCTCCTGTAAGTGTCCTTGTCTGCACAGCAAAGGCTTCAGCAAGTCCACCCTCTTCACCTTCTGGTATCCGGCTTTCAAGTCTTACAAAAGCACCAAGCCTCCATTCTCTGGCTTCCAGGAAGGCATACACCCTCCAATCTCTCAACACTTGAGAAATGCAAAGCATAGAATCTGCCCATAGTAGGTTATAAACGTTCAAACCAGATGATCCACTTGCTTGCTTGTTTGCTTTGAACGCAAATCATGCACCTCATTGACTCACACCCAACCACACTGTGTAACTGTGTAATGTCCCCTCCAATCTTATTGCTCCCATCTGACTCCATGTCCAAAGGTCCTCCTGAAGAATCCTCCCTCATGTTAGTGCTACCAGCCAAGCACCTGCAGGCATCCAAGCACTTAGTGCTTTCCTTCACCTTCACAAAGGCGGCAGACTCTTTTTCTAACCACATCTCAATGTCAGATATCCTGACTGTTAATCCGGGGTCTGCAAACTGTCCCTCAATAGCACATGGAGATGTCACCAAGAAAAGAAGCTCTCTTGTTGCATGTGCTTTTCTCTCCTCTCAATCATGATCGGAGTCTTTCTTCTTCTTCTAATCCGACTTCTTCTTTCTGCAGTCCTTTGCAAAATGCCCTGGCATGTCACAGTAGAAGCACTTCCTCTTATTTTCATCATCAAAAGCACCCCGTCATTCTCAGATTTATGATCCTTCTTGGACCTTCTTGGGCTTGTCGTTGCTTGGGTTGCCCTTGCCCTTGCCTTTGTCATTGTCCTTGGCATAAAAGGCTTTATCCTCTCCATATCCTTGACACTTTATTTCCCGAGCTTCCTCCTGTGGAACCAATGGAACCATCCCTCAAATGTCACTGGTGCTGCCCTCTGCCTTGCTATCATCGTTGTGGCGAAGGGCTTGTAGCTCTTGGGAAGTAGGCCAAGCAAAAGCCTAGCCATACGCGCTAAATCAGTAACTTGACCAATTGTTGAGAGTTTGTCCCTGACCTCCTTTATCTTCGTGATGTAGTCTTGTATCGTGTGCCCTTCATCCATGCTCATGCTATAGAGGTCCGTCTCGAGGTCAAGAATCCTCGCATCGTTACTCACCTCATACATCCCCTTCAATATGGTCCAGGCGACAAAGGAATTGTCCGCCAACTGGATATGAGTTAGCACCGAATCTGCAATGGTGCCAATGATTATGGCCAGGGCTCCACATCTCGTGCACCCAGTCCTTCTCTACTACTGGGTCTGCCGGTACTATAACTGCCGCTGTTGTTGCAGTGGCTTGAGTCACGGTGGGCTGAGGCTTTAACTCCACTCCCGTTGCAATCTCACATGTCGATCTCACCATATGATGGCTCCGGACCTTCATATTCCATAGGGGGTAATTGGTCCTGCCTGGTTTGCCCGTTTCCCAAAGGTTTGGCATTCGACCATGACAATGAACTATAGATGGATGCTCAAGTATGTGTGGGTGTGTGGATTTGTATGTGTGAGAGCATACTTTTAACTATGGTCTACACCCACTGTTGGGTGCTGATGACGTCAATGGGGATGTCATAGTAGCTTGTCCCTGCTATGTGTGATGGAGTTTATGGTTTTCAATCTTATGAGTGACTCTCGTGAGAATGAAACTGCACTATGTTGTGTTTTTAGAGGATGAGTTTGGGAATGTTCCTGGATTCATCTAGGTATGACAATGAACTATAGAGATAGGTAGAAATTCGTACACCCATCGGAACCTGAGTCTTCCTCCTTCTCGCAAGGGCATTGTTCTTCAAACATAGAAGATGATTTCCTAGAGCTTTGAATCAAGGTCGTCCTTCAGCAAGGTCCTTGCCTTCAGGCTTCACGACTTTTGAACTTCTGTTAGAACTCTGATTCCACGTTAGAAAATAGAGGGTATGCACAACGGAAGACCAAGAGCCAAGGAACTCACACAGTCATGTCAGATATGTGGAATCCAAAGCTTCTTTCTTTATATGCATGTAGTGTAGATGAGTGATGCAAGTAAATGAGCAATGCACAGGAGAGATGTAGAACCAACAAAACCTATATTTCTGTCTAAAATAAACACAATACAAAAGTAATCCCAGTGTGTCAGTAAAGTGCTGTCTCAATGTGCACACATAATTAAACAATTGTTCTCCTACCTCAGTTCTCCCAAAGCACTCGTCCTGCGTGCTCCCTTTGAGCTTAGGGGCGCCTCGTTGTTGTGCCCCACAAACACACCGTCAAGCTCGCCTCCCGGACAACCACTTAATAAGGCAGTGCTCGACCTGTACGCTTGACCTCCTTGCTGCTCTGGAACGCAGCCAATGATGAGGCCCAAGCTCCCTCTTTGATCCGTCCTCCTTGCTGACTTGGTGTACAGCCTAGGATGAAGTCACCCTCTGAGTTATGTCTGCAGCAATCAGCCTCTTCTGGTCCTCTTGGATGATGGCCCCTAACTTGCTGATCTGCTGCTCCAATGTGCTGCTGAAGTGCCCTTCAAATGGATTCGTTATGAGCCCCCAATGGGCTACTTTTATAGGGGCTGGTAGCCAACCGGCCAAACAGACCGACCCAGGGGTCTGTGGGGCCGACCTCGTTGGCTCCAGCTGACCCAAGGCTGGCTGGCTTTGAGCAGCCCAACCTGGGCCTGCCTGGCCACGTGGCATCTAGCCACTGGCCCAGGCCTTTGTATGCCCCTGTCACAGTCTTTTCCAGGCTCTTTCCAGGCCTTACCTGCCGACCTGCAGTTGTCCCTCTACCTCTGATAATCAGCCCTCTTTCTGGCTCTGTTCCAGACTTGTCCAGCCTTCCATACTGCTCCAGCCAGAGGGCCCTGCAAGCTGGCCCTGTGCCCCTAGATGTTCCACCATAGCTCTGTGCAGCTCCGTGTGGCCGCCCGTACAGGCCCGCACTGTTTCGCCAGCCTTCGGTACACACCCTGTAGGCACCCGGGATGCTGATGCCACCTTCCAGCCCTTCAGGTCTGTGCTGTACTGCTGCCGTGGCTGTTTCGTACCTTTCCAGACTTCCAGGGAAGCTTTCCGTTGCCAGGTATGCCTCTAGATGTGCTGCCCACATGGCAGCCTATGTGCTGTCCATGTGGCAGCCCCATCCTCTTTCTTTTGTCTGTGATTACACTGCCCACATGATAGCCAGTCCATGTAGCAGCTGTAATTCTCTCTGGCCCACCTGTCCCACGCTCTCCTCATTTGGGGGCTTACGAATGGGGAAGTGACCAGTCATGTTCCAACATAGGGAAGTTGGAGTGTCGATAATCTCAGGAGACACGGCGTAGGAGAAAGAGAATGTCAAGGTCTGAAGTGGAACAAGCAGATGCTTGTACAGCACCAGCAGTTTCTCATGGCCTGCTCACAGGTCCTCTCCTCTTCCGCAGTGCCCACAGACCGCGCATCAAGAGGAAGTCCTTTATCTGCACTGGAGTCTTCCATCTCCGAGCACAGTTCAGTGGACGAGCAGCTTAGACTGTGGTTTCCCTTGGGTCTACCAATCCAGGGGATCATTCAGGCTCCACGGTCGCTACATGTAGTGCCTCAGGGTTTTCCACCCATGGGGGTAGTGCAGCCATTTCCATTGCATGCTCTCAGGGGTCTTCCATCCCTGGGGCGAGCTTAGCTCTGTCCACACACCCAGATGATGAGACTCTTGGGTCTACCACCCACAGGGATCATCCAGCTTCAACAGCCTCTTCACTTGGAGTTTCCACCCGAGAGGATCAGTTAGTTCATGCAGTTACGTCGGATGGGTCTTTTTCTCCTCCGGCAGCTTTATCATGTCCAGTTAGCTCTTTGGGTCTTCCACTTCAGGAACTCAATCAGCTGGATCAGCTTTAGCAGGGGAATAAATGGTTTTCACAGCTATGAGGGATGGATCTTCCACCCTTGGAGGAATCTTAGACTGAGCCTTTTGGGTCCATCGCCCGAAGTTATCGTCTATCCCCACAGTTAGCTCTCTTGGGGATTCCACCCAAGGGGATACCCGAGATGCAGTAGATAGGTGTTATGGGTCTTCCACCCATCAAAATTACTCAAAATATGGGCACTAGGAATCCTAAACTTCTGTTTCTTGGAAAGGTTTTTGAAGCAAGTTGCTTGGGAAAACAAGAAAGAGAAAACTTTGGGAGAAGCACCTCTTGAGCAAGAGGTATTCTTGATTTGATTTATATGGATGTATGGGGTTATGCATCAGATCCACATCATTAATGATTCATTGTACTACTTGACTTTCATCGACTACTACAACATATATTATGGGGGTCTATTTTCTAAAGGAGTTTTCTAGATTTCAAGAATTCAAAGCCATGGTAGAGAAATATAAAAAGAAGCATGGCTATGATGTTTAAAAATGTATCACAATCCTTGATCCTATAGGGCCTTGTACATATTAAACATCATTTGGCTAGGCTTGACCCATTAGGTGAAAATGCAATATCATGATTTGACCACTCAAAGAGATTCAGAAGCATAGGATAATATATTGTATGCCTTGTTCTCAAAAAATGGTGTATCTTTACACCACCTTAAAATATATTATTCAATCAAATGGTGTATCTATACACCACTTACATATTGAATTCAACAAACTCTTTGTTTTGAATTGGTCACCTCCACTCAATATCACTTCGTAGACTTATAAATCGGGTATTTTGGAACACTAGATGTCTAAGTTCCAAACTTAAATGGCATCATAGCACTCAAAATTTCCCAAAGTTATAAGTTGTAGCCTTTACTCGATACATCATGGGTAATTTTGAAACAAAATGGATCACACCCATACATATAAGGCTAATAAAGCTAAAAATGTTGTGGACCTCCACTCAATATGCAATATATCAAAAGTCACTTCCTATGGGACTTGCACCCTTGCAGCTCAGTTGGCCACATCAGTTTTAGTCGGCTTGACTCACATTTCACCTTCTCATAAGGAGTGTTCAGTACTAGGGGGCTCAGTCTTGGCCGCAGGAGAGGGCATCTCAAGAGTTTGCTAGACGAGTGTCAGGCTTTGCAAGAGGGAGTACCCTCATAGTTGGAGTCACAGGTTAGCTATCACCAGTACGGAGGTTGATGATTCGTCGGCAGTTCAAGAGGATAGTCATGCAGTTCCCTCCGCAGCTCCCCTTCCTCGGCACTTTAGGGAAACAGTAGTTGTAGTACCGGTCAGCTAAGAAGTTGACGATGCCTTCCCATTATTGTGCCCTGCACTCCAGGAGGTTAGTCATATAGAGTCCTCTCCATCAGATCACGAACCACCAGCAGTACCAGTGACCAGGGTCTACACCTGCAGTTCCCTTGGTGATGACAGCAGTTTGGTGGATTCATTGGAGGTGTGTTCAGCAGCCTCAGTACTTCCTCAGTACCTCAGGGGGACATGCTTAGTCCCAGTATCCCATTAGGAAGAAGCTATGCCAGTCATTTATGGTCGATGAGGTGTTCTCAGCAGTTCTGGACATCTCACAGTTCTTTCCGGTAGCATCCCATTCAGTTGAGTCATTAGAGGGTTGCCTAGCAGCTCCTCCGTTCCTTCGGAGAGCATCCAGTACAGTCTCCTCCTTGGAGGGGTGCTTTGCAGTGCCAGTTGCTGCTCAGCTCCTTGGAGAGACAGCCACAGTTCCATCTCTCTCGGAGTTTCTCAGAGAAACAGCTACAGTTTCCACAGCTCCCGACATCACGCAAGTTCTTTGGGAGACATTTCTATCCACAGTTCCATATTCCAGGAGGGTGGCAGAGTTTTTACCCTCAGCAGTTATCACGCCAGCAGAGGAGGCAGGTTCATTCCAGCTTTCCCTCACTGCAGTCATGCAAACAGCAGTTCCACACTTTCCAGGAGTGCATGTGCGTAGTTCCCAGCCATTGCATATTTTCGATGTCAAACCATTGCATATTTTCGATGTCCAATAGCTTGTTGGGCTTTGACATATTGAATGTCATTGTGGGGAATTCAATGGGATATGGCACCTAGAGTTATAAAGCCACTTTCTACCTATTTGTAGGCCTTTCTCCTCTCCTAAAAGCTGAATAATCCATAAATTCAGTTGATATTGGAAGGATGAATAACACAGAGTTTCCAAATCCACCAAGTTTGGTCAATGCATCACGCTTTTCCATTCCAACGGCGACAACCTCGTGTTCTGTGTTGGTAGCCAAAATCTCATGCTGTCCATGGGAATCACCTACATTCTCGTATGACATACCACTATTGAATTTCCCAAATGGTCTCTTGGACCCTTAAGACAGTGCAACGGATGCGCTCAAGGGATAGGCTGTCTCTATCATCGGCATAGGAAAATGGAGTTGGCCTTGTGTAGGAATTACCAACATGGGGAGGATCTGGTGGCTAGTCAACATAGGAGCATCATCCTTGCTAATAGGAGGTGGCTTTGAAGCTTCATTCTAGAGAGAGGCATAGCGGGGCTGGGATGCATCATAAGCATTGGCATAAATGCATTCTCCTCAGTTGTTAAGTGCTATTTTCACAGTTATGCTTAGCCTTTGTCATAACCCCTCTAGGCATCACAGCTTCAACAACAGCTGTCTGCTCTACAGCATTTCTATCTCCCCTTTCAGCATAGAATGACATCTCATTTGCTTGCATCAAGAGGCTCTCACTGTATGCAGTACCGATTGGTGAGGAACCTTGGGGGATTTTCAAGCCACTCCTTTTCTACGATACAATTAATAGAGGGCTGGTGGGGGTGGTGCATCCTGCAATGGGTGGTGAAGAACAATTGAAGGGGGAAGGGGTGGGGGGGCGGGGGGTAGGAAGCCCTTTTATCTGTCACGGCCCATCCGCATAGCCTAGTAGTCTCTTTCGTATGATCGATGTATTGACAACATTATCCAAAGTCCAACCAGGCCTTTGATGTCTTGTGGATGCATTTTTGGAGTGATAACAGATCATTGGGATTGTTGAATCAGGGGCATTCGTCCACAATCAAGCGTGCTTGCAGTTGTTCATCCTTTAATCATAAAAGTGGATGGAGAGACTACAAAGGAACTGTATCTATGTAAGCTAAATCAGATTTTTGATGGCGACTTAAATGCCTTGGGACCAAGGGTTTGCCATTGATTTTGCTGCATCTTCAAACCTCTCTCTTTTCTAACCACCTTGCTCTGTACTTGGCACCCAGAAGAAAACAGGACTACTCCCATGAGGCCAACTGTAGTCTAGTTGGTAGACGCGTCCACAAACTTTTCAAAGGCTTCGGCAAATTTGCGGGAATTGTGACTGCATATAATCCTTCTCGTTGTTTCCACAAGGTTGTTTACGATGATGGAGGCTCACAAAAATACTAGTTGATTTTGTGGAAGGTGTCATGTTGCTTAGTAAGAGACCGCGAGATGCGAATACCTGAAAACCGTCTCTCGTTGGGAAGGTTCAAGGAGGACACTACCAAATGCGAATGGCGGGAATCTTGAGGCTTGCAATACAGCGTCTAACTTGGAATTGTCTGAAGAATTGGATTGTAGAAAACCAGATGACAGTCTGTTCAAAGTGCTAAGTATGATGGCGGAAGAAGAATCTAAGCAGAGGAGGAATAAGATGTCCAAAACATAGTCACAAGAAACTTTTCATTTGCTTCGTCATTTTGTCGTGTCAACTCATCTTTTCTGACACATCCTGAGCACTCCTGAAACCTCTAATCTGCAAGCAAACACAAGAACACACCAACGTGAGGAAATTGAGCAGGCTGCTCACCACCCAACCATGACATCTACAGGATGTGATCCGGAATCAGGAGATGTCTCCTCGAGCCACGAGCTAAGCTACTGGTACGAACTCCCAACCAGATCCTAACCAGCCTCTGGTGTCCCATACCACCAGGTGGTGCTGTGAAGCCTAGGATCTGCTGTTGGGCCTTGGGCTATGCTATGATGCAAGCTCGCGTGCGCGACTCAATCCAGGATTAGACCTAGCACTTGGGAACGAAACTTGCTCCCATCGGCCCTCTTGAGAACTGAACCTCTGGGCCCCTTATGGAGACTCGGGCCTCAAGCGCCAAAAATAGCGAAGACCTCTAACTGGTTCGTACCCTTGCCACTCAACCCGAGAATCAAGCCTGCTTAGCTCTAAGCCTCGCCAGGCTACTTGAGCTAGTCTTGTGTACCCAGTACACGTTGGATACCAATCCATGCACATGACATACTTCCCCTCCTCTAAGAACTCACTCCTGAGTTCCCTAAAAAACCCGGGAATGTCCTCTTGAGGTTCTGTAATGTCTCCCATGTCGCATCCTCCTCAACACGATCCTTCCACTTGATCTTGTATTCCGTGATAGTTCTATTACGAATCTGTCTTTCACGAAATTCAAGAATATACTTAGGTTCGTGTGGAATAAAAGTCAAATCTGTATTTTCTATTATTTCTTGAGGAGAAACAAGTTGATCATCCACACCCAATACTTCTTTCAGTCTACTGACATGAAATACTGGATGTACTTTAACATCAGGAGGCAATTCTAGTCGATATGCAATTGGTCCAATTCTTTTAATAACCTTGAATGGACCACAGTATCTGGGGGATAACTTCGGAACCAAACCAGTACTTAGGCTCTTGGATTCCTTGGGAATTCGCAAATATACCATCGTTCCTTCAGAGAACTCTCTAGGTGAACGATGTCTATTAGCATAAAATCTGTCGATCTTGGGCACTTCTAATAGACTCCTTGGCAAACTGCAACATTTCTAGCATGTCTAGCAAGAAGGTCTTTGCAGCATCATTTTGGATTCCTTTTAACCCAACCATAACTGGTGACTTAGGTTGAAACCCGTACATAAGCATAAAAGGACTGTAACCAGTACTCAAATGCTTTGCACTGTTATAAGCAAATTCTATCATAGGTAGATAATCTTCCCATGAAAACTGTCTCTTAGAAACATATGCCCGAAGCATATCTTCAACCAGTTGGTTGACCTTCGCTGTACTGCCATCGGATTGTGCATGATCTGAGGAACTCATACTTAGAGTAGTTTCTAACTTCTCAAAAACAAGTGTCCAAAAGTTACTCGTAAACTTTGAGTCCCTGTCACTAACTATGTCAGAGGGCAAACCATACAGCTTAAACAAGTGGTACACAAACTCATGAGTCAGTTGAACAGCTGAAATAGTTGTTCTAGTAGGTAAGAATCGAGCCATTTTTGTCAGATGGTCGACTATGACCCAAATGGAGTTATGACCCTTGCGCATTCGAGGCAAACCAGTAATAAAATCCATGGAAATACTTTCCCATTTATTATCTGGAATTTGCAATGGCTGTAATAAACCCACGCTTCTAAGGCGTTCTGCCTTAGTAACCTGACAAACCTAGCAACCTACCACATAGTTTTCAATAAATGCACACATTTTAGGCCAATAAAAGGTATGCTTCACAAGAGACAAAGTCCAATGTATACCCAGATGTCTTGCACTAGGAGCATCATGACACTTGTAGAATCCCGTAGGATAGAATAGATGCATCTTGCAAGAGGTGTGAGAGCACAATGAAAGAGAGATGATAGTTCTCTATTATGATTGTGAGAGAGAGGACTCTCTCTTATAAAAAGGGGGAGAAGGTAATACCTTCCCTACATAGTGGCAATCAGCCCCTACATCAATGGGAATCAATCCCTACATCAGTGGGATTGCCTTTGTCTTACATCATCACTTAGGTCACACACACTACATGCACCATAGAGCAAGCCCTTCATCATACTTACCCCAACAAAACCCCCCTCAAAGGGTTGCCTCTTGCAGTGTCAAGGATACATCTAGTCTCATAGTTTCTCAAGCCATCTCATGGTGGTCAAGGATTAATCTATGGCTAGGATCTCATGCTAGCAAGGGTTCCCAAGGGTGTGAGGTTCACAGAAATGGGATAGTTAAAACACATATCACATGGCCTACATCATATGGTGACCAGAGGTGATTTACATAACATCTTCTTTTTGGAGTACTACTTCAGGCAGAGAACCTCAAAATTTGACCAAGTGATGCCTAAAAGGCATAGTCTTCATTTTCTTCATTTGCTGATGGAGTTCTTCCTTCAGGCATAATTGCTTTGTTGTTGAAGTAGTCCTTGTTGTCTTTAGCTTTTTCTTTTGTAGACTTCTTTCCATTCACAACATTCCATATCTTCTTTTTCATAAGCATAAACTTGGCTTTTGTTTGCCAAGTATGGAAGCTAGTTCCATCCAACTTCTCAAAAAAGGTCTTAGCTTCCATGGCAAGGTCTTACCCGAGGACAGTGTCTAGTGCCTTACAAGTGAAAATATGAGCAATAAAAAAATAATCCTTCAAAGTACAAGCATTTAGTGTAGCAAAGACTTGTAACCGAATTCCATACTGCAAATCAATGATGCTTTCACTTGCATGCTTCATAGAGGTGGCTAAATGAAAGTATTCCAAGCAAATCCAGGTGTAGCAACTTAAAGCAAAGCTGTAGCCATAGTGTACTGAAGCTATTCAACACTTTAAAACATCAGAAATGCTAAAGTAGCATCTAATGTAGCATCAAACTCACAACATTGTCAAAATTGTCCAAAACAGAGACCAGAACTTGGAGGGTGCAATTCTCACAGCTCATAGCTCTATTCAAGGGGATTTTTATGCAAGAAGAAGGGCCTCATACCAGAGAAGGGCTACCAGCAAGGAGGGGCGAAATGTTGCGACAGGTCGCCCTGTAGATACTTGAGAAAACCGACTGGTTTTTCGGCGTTTTCTCCTCCATCTCTTGTCCAAACGAGCTCAGATTTCAACAGCAGCTTGCCCTTAGTGTCATCCAGCACGGGCTCAGAGGAATTTGCAGATAGGTAAGTACAGAGGCGGCCTTGCACGAAAGTTCGTCAAGGAGTGTGAGTGTTGGCGTTGCGCGTACAGTCGAAATTTCTTTGAATGCTTGCAGCTGGAAGTTCGCCCATACGTGAGGAGTTTGCAGCTCAAAGGGTTTGGGCAATGGTCGCTTGAATGCAGAGAACAGAGCTCTCAAAGATTTGGGGAAGGAGGAGGAAAATGGAGAAGATGAAGAAGTTTTGAGAAACTAGTAGTTTTATGCTAGAGATAGCATCTAATGCTAGACTAGGCTAGATCTAGAACCTAAAGCTCTGATACCATTTGTAGAATCCCGTAGGATAGAATAGATGCATCTTGCAAGAGGTGTGAGAGCACAATGAAAGAAAGATGATAGTTCTCTATTATGATTGTGAGAGAGAGGACTCTCTCTTATAGAAAGGGGGAGAAGGTAATACCTTCCCTACATAGTGGCAATCAGCCCCTACATCAGTGGGAATCAATCCCCACATCAGTGGGATTGCCTTTGTCTTACATCATCACTTGGGTCACACACTAGACACATCATAGTACTTGATGTGCCTTTACAACACACACAAACACACATGTGACTCCCCTAGATGCACACATGCACCATAGAGCAAGCCCTTGATCATACTTACCCCAACAACACTCCCAGAGAATCTTGGATCGAAGTTCTAAAACATCTGGCACACAAATCTTTCCATTCCGGAATAGCAAGCCGTTCCTAATCATCCACTGACCTCCCGCCGCCTGTACTGTAGGTGGCACAATCCCTGAGTCTTGGTCAACCATGGAGCTCCCATCCTGGACTCTCTGCCAATAAGAACTGAAATGACTATCAGTTGCGCAGAGCCCTCTCAAGGATTGAAATAGGTTTGAGGATATTTCCGTAAATGACATAGCATTTACAAACTTGACTCGACTTAAGGCATCCGCCACACTATTCAACGAACCCTTGAGATAACGTATTTCAAAATCAAAATCTTGTATTAATTTTGCCCATCTAGCTTTCCGTCCCCTCAATTCAAACCCATCACACACATACTTGATTGACTGATGATCGACCAGTCAATACAAGAAACTTCGAACCATACAAGTAGTGTCTCCAAACCTTCAGTGCATACACGACTGCATAGAGTTCTTTTTCTAGTATGGGCCAGCGATATTGGGTGTCGTCTAGCTTCTTACTCTCAAAAGCTACAGGTCTGCCCTCTTGGAATAAAGCTGCCCCAATCGCAAAATCACTCGCATCGGCCTCGAGAACATAAGGTCGGGTAGGATCGGGCAATGCAAGAATGGGTGCTTCCTTGATAGTTAACTTCAAGGTTTCAAAAGCCTTGTTCAATGCGTCATTCCAAGAGATCGGTTGGGTAGACCTGCGTCCACGACCTTTCAATATGTTTTTTAGGGGTGCCGTGATGTGTGAATAATCACGCACAGACTTCTGTAGAAATACCGTAAATCCTAGGAAAGAACGAAGTTGTTTCACAGTCTGAGGGATAGGCCATTCTAAAACCTCCTGGATACGATCCAGATCAATGCTAATACCTTCAGAAGAAATCTTGTGTCCTAAGTAAATGATCTCCTTCATAAAGAAGTCACATTTACTCATCTTGGCATAGAGCTTATGCTGTCTTAGAATAACTAAAACAATCTGGAGGTGTTCTATGTGATCCTCTAGCGTTCGGCTATATACCAAGATGTCATCTAAGAACACTACAACAAATTTGCCCAGAAAATCTCGGAACAAATCGTTCATCATTTGCTGGAAGGTGATAGGAGCATTGGTCGGACCGAAAGGTAATACAAGAAACTTGTAGTGGCCATACCTAGTTCGGAATGCGGTTCTATCTATGTGTTTAGCATAGATACGGATTTGGTGATAACCTGTATGTAAATCAATCTTAGTGAAATACTTTGCTCCGGCCAAACGGTCTATTAGATCATCGGAACGAGGTAGAAGGTATCGATTCTTAATTGTCACTTTATTCAATCATTTATAATCTATACACATTCTCCATGTAGAATCTTTGTTCTTTCTTAAGAGGACAGGTGCTCCCCAAGGTGATTTGCTCGGGCGAATATAGCCCATATTCAAATAATCCTGTAGCTGTAAAGCTAACTCATCCTCCTTAAGCTGGCTCATCCTATAAGGTGGAACACTAATAGGTTGAGCCCCAGGTACTAAGTCTATGCGATGATCTACTGCTCGTTCTGGAGGTAAACCTTTTGGCAGTTGAGCAGAGAATACACCCATGAAATCATCTAACAACGTTCTCAATTCACGGTGTTCAAACACACTTAAATCATTCTTGTTATTAACAGAGATAACAAATGAAGAAAGCGGAATCAAAACACACTGATAGACACCATAATGAGAAGTGTTTAATATATTCCGAAGCTGCATCGCAGATACAATAGGTCCCTGAGAAGAGGGAATATTATCACATTGAATACAAAATTGGGTGTCCTTATCAAAAAAAGAAAGAGTATGTTCCTTCCATCCAATCCGAATATCATGGGTTTTAAACCACTCTATTCCGATTAACAAGTCCACATGCTCCAAGTGCATGACATAGCACGTAAGAGCCGCTGTGTATTCTTGAATCTGGATAGTAAGGACTTTAATCTTGCGATCCCAAAATTGCTTCTCAATTGGAAGCTGCACCTCAAAGTTGTGAGAGCTGCTCGGGTCAAAGAGAATGTGAAATCTTTGGTCCCTAACTTCTCTTTAAACTCGGAAAAGATCATGGGAACCAAATAACGAAGTATTAAAAGTGCAATTACAAGAAAGTGGGCAGGTAATGACATTTACAGAAATACCTGTGATCGAAGCTTGATTAGCTCCCTTAGCTTTGGTACCCAAACCCGCCTGGAGCTTCGATCCCGACGCTTGCTTGTGGTTCTTGCGCTTAGGACAATCATTCTTAGTGTGGTCCCGCTCCTCGCAGATGAAGCAACGTTTCTCTTTCTTTAGCTTCAAGGTATGAAGGAAACGAGCACGACCATTCTTCGCCTAAGTCAAATGTTTCTTGGAGGCATTGTCTATAGAATTCGTCTCCCTGGTACAAGTGGTAGACTGGAAGAACTTCCTCTTGTTCTTTCCACCCGTGTCGACAACTGTGGTTCCCTTTGCACTGGCCATGGTATCATCATAAATACGTACGTAATTCATGGCCTCTTGCAACGTGGTACATTTGTTGTTCTTGATCTGTAACTTGTATGAGTCAGGCAAACCATATACAAAGAAACCTAACAAGGTCACTGGATCCATCTTTGTAGCTCTTCTTTGCAAATCCCGAAACCTCTGAAGATAAACTTCAAAAGTCAAATTCAGCTTGGACATATCGAGGGCTTTGAGCTTGCCTACGATATCGTAATCTTCCTCCTCCTTCAGAAACTCTTTCCTGAAGACCCCTTCGAATTCAATCCATGTTGCAGGCTTGGGTTGGAGTTATTTCCACCACAATAAAGCCTTTCCTGACATAAACTCGGCTGCAAGCTGTATTTTCTTGTCATTTGGATAAGGGTGAAACTAGAAGTATACTTGCCACTTGTGCAACCAAGTGTCAACAACCTCCTTGGTACGAGACTTCTGGTCTCCAGAAAAAGGATCTGGAGTGATGTTCGGACCTAACACTGGAGCCATTGCATCCACATGCATGAGCGGCTGAATAGTGCTATTCAAAAGTGTGAGTGTAGTCTGAATCCCTTGGAGTTGCTGTGTCAACCCCGTTTGATTCGTGTTAACTTGCTCAAACTTTCCATCAAGAGCAGTGGTGAATTCACTGAAGGCTTTTTTCGTAATCAGATCATCGTAGAGACCCTGGTCATCCTCGGCATGGTAGTTCAGATCCTGGTCTCCCATCGCAAGCTCAGGGTCTATAGAATCAGCCACGACTGAAATCTGATTTGAAAAGAAGATAGGCTAGAGAAGAGAAACAAGCAGGTGGCCTCGGAGCTAGGAGGTAGAAACGAAGTGAAAGCTGGCCAAGAAGGAGGCGATGGAAGAAGGGAAAGCTGGTCGATGAAGAAGGTAAGCTGGCTGAGCTGAGCTGACGATTCAGCTCAGATTCTTGAACTAGGGACTCCGCTCTTGGCTGTCCGTACGAAGTGTTGTAGCAGGCCGTACAAGTGTTCTGGCTCCCGGGCGTGAAGGTGTAGAGGGGTTGGAATTCTATGCAATCTACAGGTTGTGGGAGAAGGCAATTTGGCCGAACTAAAAGCAAGAGAGCAGGCTTTTAGTAAAGCCCTGCTCTTCCAAAAGCTCACCCTCCAAAAACGGAGGGGTAGCGCTTTTTCAAGTCTCCAGGCCCCCCCCCCAAAAAGCAATTGGCCTAGATTGCGATCTAGCCCTATCCTGTTGCGCACCTTCTTGCGCTCCCCTTCTACTTGCCATCACGACCCCTGAGCAGCTAGCCGACATGCAGGATCCCCTGTGGTTAGCCCCAACTCTACACTCTCTCTTGAATCCCTTCTGATGCCTCTACCCGGACCTCCCTCCTAACTACACCTCTCTCCCTCTCTCTCAACCTGTCACTTCTTGCAACGAAATCACCCTGCACTCTCTCTCTCTCTCCTTCCTTCTATCCCAATCTAATACCACTTCCCTTAAGCGATGAACCAGCAGACACTTGCAGGGTTTGAGCACGAATTTCGAAATTAGGGCATACTTGGAGAAAAAATCGTCCAAAATTCTCGCAACAGAAGTTCCTACCTCAAGAGTTGGCTCTGATACCAACTGACACATCCCCAGCACTCCTGAAACCTCTGATCTGCAAGCAAACACAAGAACACACGAACGTGAGGGAAATTGAGCAGGCTGCTCACCACCCAACCATGACATCTACGGGATGTGATCCCGAATCAGGAGATGTCCCCTCCGAGCCATGAGCTGAGCTACTGGTACGAACTCCCAACCAGATCCTAACCAGCCTGGTGTCCCATACCACTAGGTGGCGCTGTGAAGCCTGGGATCTGTTGCTGGGCCTTGGGCTACGCTATGATGCAAGCGTGCATCCGCGACTCAAGGATCAGACCTAGCACTTGGGAATGAAACTTGCTCCCATCGGCCCTCTTGAGAACTGAACCTCTGGGCCCCTTATATAGACTTGGGTCCCAAGCGCAAAAAATAGCAAAGACCTCTAACTGGTTCGTACCCTTGCCACTCAACCCGAGAATCAAGCCTGCCTAGCTCTAAGCCTCCCCAGGCTACCTGAGCTAGTCTTGTGTACCCAGTACACGTCGGATACCAATCCGGGCACATGACATTTTCAAACGAAACGAATTGGTTTCAAATTGATACTTAATGTATACAAGGATAGGGGCAAATAAGAAACCAAATTGATACTTAATGTATACAAGGATAGGGGCAAATAAGCTATGTTATATTCAAGTTTAGAGTGACAAAGAGAAATGCAAGTCAAGACACTTATAAAAAAATTCAAAACACAAACAAATTCTTCAAATTTATTTAAATTCAAGCTTTCAATCTCCTTTCCCAAGTTCGGATAGGTTTTGAAGTGATACTGAATATATACAAGGATAGGGGCAAATAAGGTATGTTAAATTCAAGTTTAGAGTGAGCAAAGAGAAATACAAGTCAAGACACCTAAAAAGGAAATTCAAAACACAAACACATTCTTGAAATTTATTTAAATTCAAATTTTCATTCTCCTTTCCCAAGTTCGGATAGGTTTTGAAATGATACTGAATATATACAAGGAAGGGGCAAATAAAGTATGTTATATTCAAGTTTAGAATGAGCAAAGAAGAAATATAGAATGAGCAAAGAAGAAATACAAGTCAAGACACCTAAAAAGGAAATTCAAAACACACACATTCTTCAAAATTTATTTAAATTCAGGCTTTCATTCTCCTTTCTAAAGTTTCAACTTTAGACCCTTTGATATTTAAGGAGTCAAAACTTGGAAGCATATGCTGTAGAAAAGACGGGGCAAAAATGTGTATTTTGATTTGGGTGAAACAGAGGTTTTGTTGAGAGGGTTTCGTCCTATTTCAGTACGTTTGATTTATTTCATCGTTTCGAGGTTTCGACATGACGAAACGGGTTTTCGTGTGACTGGTTCAGAAGGAGAGGAGGAATAAGAAGTCAAGCGGATGGATGTGCAGGAATCTACAAAGCGTAACAGTAAATGAAAAAGGCGCGATGAAACCCAAGATGTGGAGGAATCTTGTCCTCCGATGAAATCCCAATGTTCGAATGGTCATAGCTTCCATCGTAATAGGGTCAGAAGGTTCAGCGAAGCTCTGATGATGACATTACGATGACGAATCTTGAGGTTGAAATCTCCAACAATGGGTTGCTATCTTTGGACTCTTGCTTAGACCATACTCAACCTATGTGCACACAAGCAACTCTGGAATCACATATAAATCTGGGGATGTAGACAGCCAAGTAGACAGCCAAAACAATATATGTTCACTCTAATGTCGGGGACTAATATGGTGATGTCTTCCTGGCACATGGCCTTTGGAAGGTTCTTAGTTGCCACAGACGCTCTCAAGCACTGGATGCTTGAGAAAAGCCGTCAAGAGGTGCTTTTGTAGCAGAGGGAAGGTTGCCATATCCCGCCATTAGTCTGCCATAATGGTGACAGATCTAATCTGGGCAACCCCACCTCTGACTTTAACCGAGCAGGTCTGGCCCCTGGCTGACCTGTTTCTGGCAGACCTGGCATACTATAAAGGCCCCTTTACGTAGCCATGTGCTGGGCTTCCTTGCCAGCCCAATTTGCCTTGCCTTAGTCTGATGGACAGTCTCATACGTGACAGTGTACTGCTTTGCCCTGTATGTGCTTCCCACGCAGTAGTCCGCTCAGCCCGAACTCCTGTCTCCATGGCAACTGCTACTTTTTGCCCATTTGGCGGTCCACTCTTCCACATACCTGATGTAGGGTCACCCCCACATGTCCTTACTAGGGCGAGGGGTGGGGGGGGGCTCAAAGGCAGGGACCCATATATCCCAACGATTTTGACTGCCTAGGGCTGGTATGGGCTGCATTGGGCAGCTCGGCCTTATAGCTGGGGCCAGATCTAGGCTCACTTTTGGCCTGGATCCTGAGGTGAGGTCTGCCAGCGTCTTGTCAGCCATTTGGAGCTGGTCACTTTGTGTCTTATTTGAGCTTATAGGAAGCTCTTATATTGGATATGCACCTCTTAGGTCTCACAATGTTCTTAATTTGAGCAGTAAGTAGTTTCCAGCAGATGAAGGTATGCTTTATGCTGTAGCATCGTCTTGTAACATTGTTGCTGATGAGTGTTTACTGATGGATGAAACGTTTTTCCAAATTATGCTTTTCTCCTGTACAATTGAAACAAGTATTTTTATTGCAGACAAAATGGTTGGAGCAGGAGAAAGCGGCAGCAAAGTTGAGAAAAGAGCTTTTAGCGGACCTTCAAAACAAAGAGACAGTTACATAAAATGGCACAGTACAGGTTTCTTATTGCTTAGACCATAGCCCTATTGTGTTGTTTTCAGTAATACACAATATTCTTGAAGACCAGGGCATTTCACGTGGATATTTTGTGTGGTGTGGGACTACTTTAATATTCTGAACCAGCGAACATTGGCTGTTACCAAGATTTGTTCTGATTTTTGTGCATGTGGACGAAGTGATGTCATTTTCAATGAACTCTCAGTAAGGTTTTGCTCCATGAAATCAGCATTCCTTCTTCAATACTGGAAGGTTATAAGTTGCAGTAAGGTGCGTTAAGTAAATCATTTAAGGGCATATCCTGTGTTGTTGTTCTGACATTTTGTGTTGGTAACCAATCTAGCCCAGGTTATTGAGAAATTGATAACAACATACTTATTTTGATACTGCATACAGTAAGGCATTTGTGCTGGACCCCTAGTTCCTCAATCAATTCTGCCGTTTGCCATCGTTTTTTGGGGTGTGTGGGAAGTGTGTGTATGTTTGTTTGTTTGTTTTTTTTCGGGGGAGGGGTTGTCATTATATGCACTTTCTTGTGATCTTCATCTTCTTCCTAGATCCATCAGGATCAACCGGGGGTTGTAATGCCTTTTTCAAGCCCATCTTTATAACTTAGTTTGTGTAAGGAAGTAACTGACAAGGGGGTACACCCATGGGGGAGCTATTGTGCCTCAATCCCTATTTTTCTTTTATAACATCTTTTGGATGGATCTGTTTTTTTGTTAAGATTTTGAAACCTTAGACCCCAAGCCTAGCATTCACATCATACCAATGGTTGTGCTTGTAACAAATCAGCACACTATTTTTTTTTAATTGTCGATTTGAACCTCTTGTTTTGAATATGAAAGAATGCTTTAATGCGGCAAACTCTTTGTTCTGCTCATGGATTTGGAAAGATATATCCTCATTGTCTGTTTCTTATCCATCTTTGAAACATTCGAGTAGTGGTTCTCTTGTTGTGGGAACCTAATGCAGCAGAAGGATCCCTGAAAGTCTCTCCAATAATTTGCTCAAATAATGTACACATAAACTCAAGTAATGCACACCTAGTGCAGCAGAAGGATCCTTCAAATTCTCTCCAATAATCTGCTCAGTAATGGACACATAAACTCAAGATTGGGCCCACAGTAAATTGAAATTAAACAGCAGACAATGAGGGCATTGCGTTCACTGTATTTGAAATGTGGCAAAAGAGGCTACAACCAGAGGCAGACTGAACTGAGATCTAACTCTGCTATAGGGCTGCTCCTCACTCTTCCTGCATGGCCTGATACAAATCCTTAAGTGGGATGAAATGAGAAGCGGTAAGGACTTACTTTTATAGGGCTACCAGGCCAGTCAAAACTAACCAAAGCAGGCTGCCAAAGTGGCAGCATAGGCCTGGGTTTTGCAGCGAATATTGTGCATCTTCTCCCTCTTTCTGCCCATGCATGGGACAATGACATTTGACAAACCCCTGCCCCCCCCTCCCTCTCTCCCCATTTGAACGACTCATTGGGGCCGATGCCCATTCAGTAAATGTAGATGCTCCATCTGCTCTCTAAGCCTTCACTAATAGTCATCATGAAACATTTAATTGCAACGATTACAAATGTTTAGAAATGTTTCAAGGAAACCATAAAACGTTTCCTAATGAAACGTTTTTTTGGATAATTTAGACAGATTTTATATGAAACGTTTGAAATTTATGTAAGGCAAACTTTTTACATACATATTATACACACATTTGAATATTACTTATTCTTTACATACATATTATGTATGAAACATCTGATATATATATTTGAAATATTTATTTATTGTATATATACATTAGGCAAAAAATTTCCCTTTGAAATGACTGAGTTTCAAACATTTCATTGAAATGTTTCAAGGCTGAATCGCTTCCATGTTTCAAGTCCCTTGAAATGTATTTTTCTGTGATTGTTCATCAAATGTTTGTTGATGTTGAGCAACACTCGTCTAAAATCAGCTCTGGATGAACCTTGATATGGTTCATTCAAGCATGGAACACTAGTTCTTTGTGGTCACTGTGCAACTGTGGTTTATTTCAAATGAACTCTTTTTTCCTATGCTTCAAAATATACTTGAGCCAGAGGGACTCGTATGATGCTAGGCAACTGCTTTTGTACGTTGCATTTGTGGAGGAAAGAGTGCCCAGTGGTTGTTTCTGATTAAGCCATGAAACGACTTCTAATGCCAACATAAAGCAACATTTGGAAGTATCATCATGTGTCCTAATCTCTTTCCTAGCCCGAAACACAAAACCCACCAAGTTCAATCCCAATGTGGTAAGTGATTCCATGAGTTGTGAGTAGCTTTAAGAAAATTGAATACTATAAAATATGCTTCCAAGTGATTCTCCCTTGGCTTTGAAGAGAATTGACAAAGCACCCCCATTGCAAATGCAATCTTTTGTGAAATATTTTTCAACCGATTGATTTTTGATACATGAGTGCATTAACCAATTGAGACTTAACTTGGCCTTGACCTCCTTGTGTCCTTGGAGTCCCTCATTTGGGAAATGAAGATACTTTCTTGCTTTTGCCATAGTTTTATTTCAATAAAATAAGGAATTTGTCCTAAGCATGTTTTCATAAACTATGAAGCTTGACATCCCAAATCTTCTTTTTTATGGCATTTGTTGTGATTAAATCTTGGACATATGATTTTAACATACCAAACATCTCCGGGAAAGGAGATGTGATCTAATGGACTATGAGATTATTAAATTTGTAGTCGTCGATCCTTTGGTACCATGCTCTTGGGGCTTGTTTTAGCCCATATCATGCCTTGTGCAGCTTGTAAACGTTGTTCCTTGGACTAGGAAACTAAAACTTGTAGTTGCTCCATGTAGACCTTCGCTTGTAGGTCTTCCTTTAGGAATATTGATTAACACTCATTTGAAAGATGGGCCACTTGTGACGAGTAGCCAATGGTATCACCATGTGGATGTTGCCATCCTAACTATGGGAGCAAAGGCTTTCTCATAATTAACTCCCTCAGTTTGTGTATAGCCCTTGACTTTTAAATTTTCCTTGTACTTATCCAACATACTATCGGATATCTACTTAGCTAAATATAACCAATTGGTTTCAATGATATTCTATTTCCAATGCATTTCAATCAAATTCCATGTCCAATTCTTCAAAATGGCTTCCATCTCTACTTCTATTGCACCTTGGCTTTGGGATTTAACGATCTAAGCTATCAAAGCATGGTTAATGATAGGAGTATTTGGTCATTGTCTCACCTCTGAATTGCTTTCTAGGATCCACGTCCACTAGATCTACATGTGTTGCTTCACTTTTGAGTCCATTACTTTCCCTAGATTCATTTTTGTGATTTGTAATAGCATCCTTGCAACCAAATGGTTCCATATCTTTATTGGATAATATGTTCCATCCAACTTCTTTTCCTCACCAAAGTCACAAATGGCATATGAGAGACCATTATCAAGGTCTTAAGAAGAGATTGAGAGGGATTCGAATACTACTCATTGAAATCACACACCACCTTGTTGAATCAAGTTTGCCGCCTTCTTAAAGGAACTCCTTTGGAGTAGATCATGAGAGTGCGGCCAAGGGCTTTGTCTTCATGTTAGAATATAGGCTCTCTTGTTGCAGGGACCTCACTCGGTGAAAAATCACTCATATTCTCTCCAATTTCTCACTCAAATGGTGTATAAAACTGAAAATAAACAACAGAGAATGAGGACAAACTACTTCAAATATCCCTCCAGGATTTGTGGGGAACACTTTCCAATTGGAAGGATTACTACAACCAAAGGGAGGCGTAAGTAGCAAAGCAACAAGAAAAGAAAATAGCTAGAGCAGATGTCATACAAAAAGGCTAAATGGAAACTAGTAACATTTATGATGTTTTACAGACTTTGGACCAAGAAAAAAATGAAGTCTTTTTCTTGGTCCATATTCTGAAGACAATACCAGTCAAGATGATGCCATGGTCAAAGAGAGACGGGAAGAGAATTTTGAATAGGAATTACCAAATATAAGTCAGATACAAAGCTTTGAAATCACAAAAAGATTTTACAATTAAACCAACACATCATAGAAGGAGGCTTTCGACTTTAGACCAAATCAGGGGAAAGATGTGGTCCTACATCCAAAAGAAAGAACAAAAATGGTAAGCAAGCCCATCTCTTGCTTGACTCCTAAAATGTATATGGGCTAATAGATCCCAATAGAGGGTTAGAGCTGGTTGATTTGGTCAGAAGTCAAATCATAGAAGAAATCCTTGTTCAAAGGTTGAATAACATCGACAAGAGAAGGACTTGGTTTTATACTAACCATGAGGGTGTCTCATTTTGTTGCTAGGATTATTTCTATGCAGTTTGATCCAAATGGCAAATGGATTGCATTGGAGTGCAAAATAATAGATTTCTTGGCTATTTTCATATATGCACTTGTCGGTTGTTGTACTACGAAATAGTTGTGGGGGTCCTTAGATTTGGTGGTGGTATTTCAAAATGGTGTAGTCTTCCATTAATAAGCAAAATTCCAAAGGGTTAGTTATAGGGGTAGTGAGGTTCAAAGTTTGAGACAACTTGTTGACATTGATGCAAATGAATTTTCACTGGGTCAAACAAATAGGTTGGTGAAAACAGAAGGGAAGTAGACTCGACAAATTCTTTCTGTCTAAATCCCTGTTTGATCAATCCACTAAAGATTGCTTCAACTATATACCCTTCTCTTTTTTTGTCAGAGATCATAAGATTGCTTTACTTAAATGTTATTCTCAGGGAAGAGGCTCCCCCTCTTGGATCAAAGTTGTGTCAGGAGTTTTAATTTGGTGTTGCTGTTGTACCCGTGGAGGAACTCTACGAAAAGTTTCATGTTCAGGTGGCATGGAAGGCAGTCTGCCACTCTACTCAGGCCGACAACTCTTAGTGCATCCTGCACCTCTAGCTCCTGAAGTGTTGCATAGTCTACCACTATATGGTAATAGAGGGTGTAGTCGTGACCCTCGTAGGCAAAGCATGAGTGAACAACGCACACATTTAATTCTTGGAGCTAGGCTTCGTCGAGTGGTGAGTGCAATTGGGAGTGCACGACCTTGTATTCGCCTTTTGTTAGAGTCGGGGTGCGCTTTCTTGATCTTGAGGGGGCACACCAGCTGAAAATCCAGTGAATAATGTTTAGAAGCTGCATTTTTTAAAGGCAACTCCATAGCAGATGCATGTTGTAATGCTATTAAAGACACTTAGGATCTACTAAAGAGAGCAATGGAGAATGCTACCACCATACGGACCTTTGGAAGGAAAATTGTAGAGCTAAAGGATGAGGAAAAAATGGGAAATTTGCAAGCCTAATCATACCTCCTTATGGCAAGAGGCACTACTACAAATAAGGGCACTTATTTGCTTGATTTTTCAAAGAAAACAATGGGTGTCAATATAAGCATTGAAAAAGTTATGGAAGAAAGTGTTGATATAAGCATCAAAATAACCATTAAAAAAGCATCAATATGTGATACTTAAAAATTTATTACGTTACAACCCTACAAACTTTTCTATGTCTCTATTCCACTAGTACTTTATGACTTTGCATAGTGCACTACCTACGCATGGTTTGTATAGATGGAGTTTTGGGAGTAAGATTAAATAATGGGAGGAGCATTAGAGGTACCTGAAGATGGTATTGTTAGGACCTAAGAAGATGCCTAACGCAAGAGTGTTTGTCAAAGCCTATTAGTTTATTATATGTAGTTATGTGACTTTTAGTCATTGCAATCGTATGTGAGGAAAAAAACAATTCAAATTTACTACTTAAAACTACGATCTCTTTACATGATTCCCGCATCATCATCTAATATTGGAAACTTTGAATTCAAATATCATTCAAGAGAAATTCTCACTTTGTAGTGCCCCATTCTCCATAATCCCATGGAACTATAATAGTTGAAGCTTGATAAGGAATCATTCTTTTTTATGGGTTCTAAAAATGTAATATTTTTTTGGCAATCTCTCTCTCTCTCGCTCTCTCGCTCTTCTGTCGTGCTGTGTGTGTGTGTGTTGGCTGAGCCGAGCTCTATGGCTCAGCCTATGGCGTTAGCATAGCTATGGAGCTGCCTAGTTGAGTTGCCCATCGCAGAACCTTAGTTTGCTACAACTCGAAGAAGCCTCAACCCTAGTCGCCGCGAAGCTTGAAGCTACGTTGCCCATGCGTAGACAGAACTTTAAGTAACGTCGCCCACCTCGTAGATAGCTTGTTCTGGACCATAGCTCGTGCAGAAACGCATGACTAGCAACTCACTTGGAGCTTGCTACGGCTCAGGAGATCAAGGTTCAGCTCGTCCAGTTGAAGCATCACCGCTCAGCTCAAAGGGAACAAATAGAGAAGCATGGTCGCGGCACATAGGTTTGGGGAGTTTGTGGTCGAGCACGAAAGTGAAACCATCAATTATAATCCTAATGGAACAATTGGAAAAAATCGATGGACAAGCATGGAGTCTGCAATGCTTACCGTGGATCGTAGGGATACGAAAGGCACACTTGAAGGCTCTGTAGTACTGAGATTTCCGAACATACTGTTACTAGTACTGGTTCGTGAACTCTGGGGAAACTATCTAAATCCCTACACAGAGGTGGTGGTTGATTTCTTTGCAGAGGGGGAAAGGGACGGGATGTAACGGAATCTTGTGTTCCGTCGACGGAAAACCTGACATTGATCTTTTGATGGAATTTGACAAAAATACATAGTATTTGACCATTTTATCCAATATGACGAAACCAAAGGTCAAGTCCTTCGCAAAGCTGTGAGCTCTTTTTCAGGGGCCTCTCCAATTGCATACCGAACAAGGCAGGCACCCAATGAGTCCGCAAGAACAAATCCACAACCTCCAAAAGGAGAACCGTGAGCTAAGAATGCAGATGGAGAGTGTACTCAAGCACCTAGCCATGCTGGAAACTCAGCTCGAGAAGCAATCTAACCAAGAGCGCATTCAAGAAGTTGTAAACCAATGTGTGAGTGATCCTCTATCGCATGTTATTTCCAAGCTTGATAATACGATTTTGCATGAAGTCAAAGCTAAACTCGATAAACATGTGGATCTAGCGTTGGAGGAGGAGAAAGCTAGTAAAAGCTTGCACTTAATGTGCGGGTTTTCAAGAGCATTGGCAAACCGAGGATTTCAAAGTCCTTTTACCATTTGACAAATGCCTTGAAAATATAGCAAACGCCATGCCCATGCTCACTTGGGATGCTACACTAGTTGAGGCATTTCAGCGCACACCACAAAATCATGCGATCGTGACATTCAAGACATGAGAGGATAGGTTGGCAATCCTTCGCCAAACCAAATCCTTGGAAGGCACCAGGATATGGATAGGAGAAGATATTACCTCTCAATAGCTTAAGATGAAGGCTAATGAACTCTAGAAAGTACGGGAGGCTTAAAAGAATAAAAAATGGGTGGTATATCATGAAGGCCTAGCAATCATCAAAGAGTTTAAATCCAAACCAAAAGACTCTCAGTCTTAAACTCATGTATGGCCAATCATGGTTTTCAAAACATTTTGTAGGTACCCTAAATAACTAGAGTTGCTTTATGCACTCCTTGGGAGTTTCCATGAGCCCTCCCTAAGCAGGTGCACTAGATGATTTTTTTGTTATCCCACAGACCAGTTGGTCTCCCGTGGACATTAATAGACTCTCTCTCTCTCTCTCTCTCTCTCTCTCTCTCTCTCTCTCTCCATCCATCCATCCATCTATCCATCTAGCCATCCATCCATCTACTGATCTATCTATCTATCTATCTACCTACCTACCTATCCACCCACCCACCCACCCACCTACCTACCTACCTACCTACCTACCTGCATGCCTGCCTGCCTACCTTTTTATCTGTCTATTTGTCTATCTACCTATCTATCTATCCTCCCCCATAATCTAACTCATGCCTCATAGCCGTATCATCTTTCTATCTACATCAATTTGAGTGAAACAATAGCTAAATAGAGAAAGCTACAAGTTTTTACCTCACACATGAACATAGCTATAACATTACACAAACATCCCAACAGTGAGGTTATCAGGTTTACTGACATAGAAGTTAACGATTTTATGTTATGGCAATGAGAAAATCCTAAAAATTTGTATGTGTATAACTATATAAAAGGGCACAATAAAATAGGAAAAAGAAGAGACCCTACGAATTCAAGGGCCATTTTTGTGAGGGTATTCTTGAGGGCAATGAACAAGAACTCCACCATATATCTCCTGACCATTTCGTCCACATTAGCAAGAGACCCATGCAAGATTGTCAAAAATATGTTGAGATGAGATGATTCACAAATATGAAAGATGTCCGCATTCTATGGTAAAAGCCCCTCCCATTGTAGAGGTAGTAACATACAGATGTCATGGCAATTTAGAGCCATACTTGTGGATGAGCTAGGGATTACACACGTCTTGATTTGAGGACTATAGATCCACCACCTTGAGAATACTTGTGGATATGCTAGGAATTATGCATGTCTTAATGTAAGAAGAGGCACATGATTGAAACAATATAACACAAAGAAATCTAAGACGAGGCACACGCTTGAAGAGGCACATGTCTTAATCTAAGAAGAGGCACATGCTTGAAACAATATAACACAAAGTAATCAACTAAGATTGCATCATGCATATAATGTATAAGTGCAAGGGCTTAAATTGAGCTGAAGATGAGGGTGGAGCTTGAAGATTATGTTGAGCTTGAAGATGAGGATGGAGGAGCATGAAGGCAAGGGTGGAGTTGGTCGATAAGGGTGGAGAAAAGATAATCAAATTATATGCAAAGTCCCACGGGGAATCCTTGTGGAGCACCAAGCTTGCATGCAATCGTTGTTGTTATCATCATATTTTAGGCCATATCCTTTCACATTTATGCTTATGATTCCAAGGAGCCCAATGGCTTATACTCTTTCACATTTATCCATGTTAATTATGATTCCAAGGAGCCAATGGCCCAAATCAGGCACAATGGTGGCCATAGGACGTATTATCTAGACCTTAATTGTCTAATCAGCAATTAGATTTAGAGCTACCAATTTAAATCTCATGTGCTTCATTGAATTTTGATCATCATCATATTCAAGCCAACGTGTAATTCAAATTGGCGTAGTGGCCTATTACCTAAGTTAGGTAGCAAGGTGGCTTTTGGTTGCATAATTTGGAATCCTTTTGATCATTGTACTTCTGCATTAGCCTCTTTTATCAATGCATAAATTACATGCAATCAATGCAAAATCCTTGTTATCATCATATTTTGATTTCACATGCAACCATGTATTTATAATGACTCAAAGTAGCCCAATGGCCCAAGTAACTAGTATGGGAGTTGATATGCACTAAAATTGTTATTTGCTTGCTCACGTGCACTCTAGAGTCTTTATTTCATCTTTTTTTTTTTTTAAATGAGTAACATTGAATCGAACAAATTGATCTATAAACTTCTATGACAATAGCCATCTTTTTTTGTCCTACTTCGTGCAAGAAAATGCATTCAACGTGGTGTTACTCAAAATCTAACTTTGGACAAATCATTGGATTTAACAAGCTGTCAAATTTTCTTTGCAACACATAATGAGGATCTAGGTGGCTAATAGATGGTACATTCACCTAGGAGACAATAGCATCTATCGCCATGTAGGAATCCTCTCACATGAACACATCTAAAGTCATTCAAATCTTGCCAAGTTAGATCAAATTCCTTGTGTGCTTTGAAGTGATGCACACACTTGCCTTTGAGTCTCTTGACATACTAGGGATTGCAAATTGCAATGCTCAAAGCTCTTCTATCCAATATTTTCATCAAGATTCTTAGACAGAAATCTTAGGTACAACTTGATCAACTCATCCATCAAAATGTTAAGAAAGTGCATTGTAAAGCTATCCCTTGAAGACAATTCATTGTTTGTTTGTTTTTTAATGCGGGTTTATATTATAAAGTTTACATCATCAAAAACAAAAAAACCACTCCTTCCCCTACACGGGGGGAGACCTACTTATATCTAAGGGTCTATCAGCTAGTTTGGGAGGTATTTCAGTTGCCTTCTTCCTTTGGCTCAACGTGGGATACCACCTTGATGAAAATTGTGCCTGGAATGTGAAGGTAAGGACATGGAAGTCATCATTTCTAGGCCATCCTTGAATCTTCTCTAGATTCTCTGGATGGTCTCTATAAGGATTGCATGAATTGCTCCCTCCATATGATTTCATTTCACACTTTAGCTGACGCACTCGTAGGGTCCACGCGAGACACCGGTCTATTGTATAAGGGTGGGCTTGGCGAAACTTCCAGCAGTTCAGCAAGGGAAGATCTTTTCTGTGCATGTATGCCACTTTGCAACACTACTCTCTCTTTAGGCACCCTGGTAAATATGGAGAAAGGATTAGGAGAGATAGAAGGATTAGCGGTCTACTACGAGGTTTGGCTTTCCTTCTCTTAGTATTGAGGCTATTCTCTTTCGTTTGCTCCCTTATCCGCAAATAGTCGAAGCTACTCCAGCAGGCTATTTTCTTCGTGGCCAAGATCATATTCTTCTTGAGCGAGTGCTTGTATCTGCATCTGAGCTATGAGGATCTTCTAAAGGATGTCATTGCACTTCTGGCTCCACACATGAATTTAAGAAGACATTAGTAGCATCGACAATTTCATCATTAAAAACTTTTGCACACCGGGAGAACCAAATTGACCAAAGTGCCACGGCTCGGAAGGTGTTCCAGTTTGGTAGAGCTCTGTTAGGGGTGTCTCCAAGGAGGAGACAAGTGTAGTTTAGTAGTAGTCGGGCATGAAAGATTTGAGCTGAAGACCATAATGTTTTGGACTGTCTACAATTGAGAAATAAGTGCAGAGTGTCCTCCTAGGTGCTTCTACATCTCTTACAGGTACCATTACCATGTTCAATCCTACAAGCTCTTTTAGCCATCCAGACTCCTTCGTGCAGGATTAGTCAAAGCAAGCAAGATTGCTTCTAAGAGATGTTTGTGTACCATTCTTTTTCGAATCTCTTCACCCACGTCCCCCAAGAATCTCTCTTGCACCATTTCAGGTTGAGTGTCATTAGTATTTCTTCCTGACCTTCTACCCAAAATGGGATCGGAGTTAGCTAGTTTTATTCAGCCCATATGAATTCCCTGAGGGTTAGTCTGAAGCTGCCTCCCTTCCACAATAGAATTTCTCTTGTCTAGAGCCCCTACCTCTCATGAATTATCCTCAGGTCGAATCTGTTGAGATGGAATTTAGTCATCAGATTTTTATCTTCAAGCCGCCCTACTCTCAATTCCATAAGTCTCCCCAAATTTCTATCCCCTTCTTGTTGAGCCTAAGAGCTCCTTTCAAGTACTCGTCACTTATCTGAGCCTTTGGTTCCTGATAATTTATTGTATTTGCAATAATCCCCTTGTTTAAAATTGTGTTAAGGCTTAAGGGAAATGAATACCGCAACACACTAAGGAATTAATACATGCAAAAATATATTCATCAACCTAGTAAGCTAATTGTCTCATCTATCAAGGTTGGGCCATAAATCAATGAGCTAGTTAGACAAGGTCAGCAAGGTAACTATTCTAACAATTAAGTCGGTTCCATGAGGTTAGTTGGCCAAGTAAATTGGTGTTCTAAGCACCAAGCTAGGTACAACCATTTAGGTAGAGGGCTAAGTAGCTTGCTATTATAATTACTAGCCAATTGCAACCACTAAGCTAGTTGGCTAAGTAGCTTGCTGTTAAAATTACCAACAAGATGGTCGTGACTAACCAATGGTTGTATTGATGGACTTGTGTTGACCCTCAGGTTAACAACCGACTCAGGTCATGTCTTAGCTTAGGTTGTGACTTGGATTTGAATCAAGACCAGGCAACAAAATAGAAAGATGATTTGGATGGCATCAATGGTTGAAGCAATTTAAACCTAGAGATTACGGAGAGGTGCAAGGATGATAGGTGACGATGGGCTAATCAGTGGATGCAGCCCAGCCAATCAAGGAGTACAAGTTTAGAAGGAGAAAAACTCGACTATCACAATCCAGGCAGAGTCCAAGTACATAGATTTGTTTTGTTTTGTTTTGAGAGCTAGCTTTGCTATCACAATCCAGGCAAAGTCCAAGTACATAGAGGTATAGGGGGTTGTAGATAGATACTCTCTCTAGTGCAGGTAATTGGGTCATTGTTTGCTTAGGTGTAACCATTTTTGGTGAGGTTCAGGGAATTTTCTGTATATAGGTATCTTGCATGACCCTAACTTATGCATTGCTCAACAGAAGTTAGCAAACTTTGGCTTCAAGTTGTAGTACATATTCCAAACATGAACATGAGACCAAAAAATTATGGAATAAGGATTTGGAACAAGACCTTTAAATAATTACAAGTGCTATGTTGCATGCGAAGCATGAATTTTGAAGACTATAGTATATAGCAATTTATTCAAAAACATCAAACTTTTGCTCTGTACATACATGCAACCAAGTAATCATTCAAAAGTGCTTCTCCTCAACCCAAGGGCACAGCTAAGTGAGAACATTAGGCATAGATTAATGGACCTCCAATGTTGTACTAAAGTGATGCATACCCATTTGAGGGCACGCTCCATAACTTTTTTTGATTTGTTGAAAACCAAAGTGGATTGAAAATTTGGAATCCAAACTAGGGGACTACTACATGGTGGTCTTAAACATTGATAGTTGGTGGTATTGGTATCTAGATTCACCCTAAAATGGAAGAAGTTGAAAATGTATATGTGCAAAGATATTTTAATAAATCCAACACTATTTACAATTTTAAATTGTTTCTTTTTCCATGCACTTGCTTGCTATATGGCTCATAAGCATGCCAAAGGTCATTGCATTTCATAATATGTAGCATCAGACCGTTTTGAAGAATTTGAGGCCACATTTCACTTGTTTGGGATATCCAATTTTGTTGACATGTATCGTCGGAGGGGGGAAAATCGACGGTGGCTAAAAATTTCACTACTCCCATGAATTTTGAATTTTCACACCTCCTGTCCATCAAATCTTGGAAGATTAAGTACCTGCAACTTGCCCTCGCCCTGCAAATGCCTTGCAACCCGCATGCACCTCGACATGACCTTGCGTAGACTTTGGTTTGGCATTCTTTTCTTTCGAGTAAGTTGTCTTCTATTCTTTGCTTGCCTCACCGGCTAGCTTCTCTGGGTCTATTCTAGACTGATCATGGCCATGGCATCAATGGGGCAACATGCAGCTTGCCATCGCTTGCAAGAGAAGAAGACAAAGGTTATGAGACAAGAAAGTTGAAAAGCCTAGTCAAGGCACAATGAACATATTGTAGGTCGAGGAAAGCAATGGCATGGTATCGAAACGGCAATGGAAGGGAGAAACAATGAGGAAAAAGAAGACTCCTTGGAGGCAACAATAAGAAGCAGTTGTTTGCAGATGCACACATTCGATCATTGCCATTAGAGCAAAGAACACGAGTTGTGGTGTCACGATTGGTGGCAGCAACATCAGGCCATTCACGTGAATACCAGTCTCAAGTCTTCACAAGGTTTAGCTGCACCCTAAAGTTTGTAGAGTAACAACCCTACCAACACCTTAGGAGATGCACGCCCAAGAGGCGATGCTCTCTAACTTGAGAAATGGCCTATAGAAAGTTGAAGGGGTGCACATCTTTGATCAACTAGCTACAAAGAGGGCGACATTAGCTATGTTGGTGTCCCCTGAAACAAAGGAGAAACGGCTTGGGCGCACAATGTTGAAGATGTTGTCAATCAAAAGGACTAATGTCGCTCCAACGATTGAACATAGAGTAGAAGCAATTCACAATCATCCTGATCCGAGAAGTCTGTGAGCTTCAACATAACATAAGAATAGGGGAAACAGCCTAAGTGTAGAAGTCATTGCTACAGTGATGACGTTTTGGCACAAAAATATGAGATTTTCTCCAAATAGAACGGACGTCTGTTAAAAGTGGATAGGACACAAGGTGTTTGAGGATATACACATGCTTGATACAATGTAGGTCAGTGGTGCCTAAACTAGCCTAGTGGTTTTTTGTGATTGAGCCTTAGGATAGTTTACTTGTTTCATTTCTTAAACTAGGCTTGGACTAAATGTGATTGTCCTAAACCAGCCCGGTGGTTGGAACATCATGCAACCGTAGTTTGGTTCAGCTCAATCACCAATTATGTGATTGTCCTAAACAAGCATGGTTGAACAAACATTAGTTGTTGACTAACCTGGTGGCATGGTTGTGCAAAAATTAACAATAATATATTTTGCAATAGAAATGAAATATATTATAATTTTACTAAATCAGCCCAGTGGTTCGAACATCATGCAATCATGGCTGGTTTAGCTCAATCACCAGTTATGTGATTGTCGTGAACCAACATGGTTGAACAGACATTAGTTGTTGACCAGTCCTGTGGTGTGGCTGAGCAGAACTTAATAACAATATATTTTGCATTAAAAAAGCAAAATATTGTTATTTTACTAAACCAGCCCAATGGTTGGAGCATCATGCAACCGTTGGATGCTTCAACTCAATCACCAGTTATGTGATTGTCCTGAATTAGCATGGCTAAATAGACATTAGTTGATGATGGTCCTAGTGGTTGAAATTACTATGTTTCTTAGTACTTAAATTAGTTAAATTTAATTTCTTGCTATTTGGGTCATATACCACTTAGTTTTTAAACTGAATGGCTTGGACTTAATCTGATTGTCCTAAACCAGTCTGGTGCTGGCTCAAGAAGATAAACATCAGTTACTGATTGAAATTGTGAAATTCAAAAATGAAAAGAAATATATTGTTATTTCTAATTGTGAAATTCAGAAATGAAAAGCAATATACTTGTTATTGTCTAATATGTGAAGTTGAGACTGTTCGGTTAAACTAGCCCGGTGGTTGAAATTGTGATTGTCCTAAACCATCTTGATAATTGAAATTGTGACTATCCTAAATGTGTCCTAAACCAGCCCGGTGGTTGACTGTCCTAAACATGTCCTAAACCAATCCGATGATTGAAATTGAGTTTGTCCTAAACCAACCTGGTAGTTGAAATTGTGAGACTGTCCTAAACCAGCACGGTTGTTGAAAATTGTTTTGCTTCATTATATACTTTAATTAGATCGCATTTTTGCGCGTACTGTGTTTTGTCTTTTTTAAGTAGTGCAAAAAGGGGGCTCATTGTACTATTATTCCATATAAAAGAGGACTCATTGTTCTGTTGTTCCCGCATATTGGGTCAAGAGATAGAGTTGTATCTCAATTTTATGGATCAGAATCCTGACATTTCAATTGGGTAGACGAGAGCTTTGAGCATTGTAAGCCCTAGTACGTCAGGAAACTCAAAGATAGGAATGTTTGGTGTTGCAAAACACACATAGAATTTGACCTAGCCCGGCAAGCTATGAATGACTTGAGATATAGTCGTGTTGGAGCATTGCTCCATGGGGATCGATGCCCATGTCTCCCCGATGAATGCACAGTCTGTAGGCCACCTAGATCCTCATCATGTGTTGCAAGGGAGAGTAGGTTTTGTAGCCTAAGGTCTCTATGGGAGCCAGTGGTTTATCTAAAGGGAGACCATGAGTGGCACCGCATTGAATGCATTCGTGGCATATGCAAGCATTGCAGTCTGAAGCTGAAGAAGATGACATTTCATGTCTATCCAAATGAAATGAGGGAAGATAGCAATGTTGCTCTAAAATGGAGGAGATTTGAAAATGTCAATGTTGAAGGATCCGATAAAAAGAGATGGCTACTATCGTATAAGAGTACTCAGCTAAGGGAGCTTATAGGTCATGTGGTTCAATCCATCCTAAAATATGTGCTTCATAATTTCACGACAGCCAGCTGGCAGGATAAGCAGTTTAGGATGTGCCTTGCCAATTTTCCCCATGACACTATGTTCTCTGTCATTGATTTTGTTGAAAATTATTCATTTCAAGAGCAAGATGAGATACAAAGTGCTCACTGGTACAATAAGCAAATAACAATTCTTGTTCATATCATGTATGCTCATTTGCTTGATTCTTCTATGACTGATTCCAATATGCTTTGCTGACTCACAGGAGTCTAGGTCAGTGCATCACATATACCATTTCTACATTTCAGATGATAAGGAACATGACACCTTATTTGTGCAGCATGTTTTTCTACTGCATTGGGAATGGCTAAAAAAGGAAAATCCCCATGTAGAAAATATTAAACAACATTGGGTGTGGTCAGATGATGCTGCATCTCAATTTAAATTAGCCCATGCATTCTACTTTGTCTCAAGGTTCAAATCCTTGACCGGTCTAGACATGATGTGGTGAGCACATCTTGGGGTGTCTTGGAGCGGTGGATGAGGACGACTAAGATAGTACTAAGAAAATGTAGTCTCATTGCAAGGAAACAAAATTCCACTTATCTTGGAAAGTGAAAAATGTATTTGAGACTACGATTCTTTTAGTAAATCCCAAACTAGCCACTGCACTTGTTTTTGTAAATCCCAAATGATAAATCCCATGCTTGTTTTTAGAATATCCCAAACAACCACCTTCTTGGTTTTATTAAATCCCATAACGAATCCATAAATCCATTCATCTTGTAATAATAGAAGCAAATCACCGCATTGGTGGTGGCTGTTATAACATATCCTAGTGTGCAACCAACCATCGTGCTGTGGTGACCACTTATCTTACACTACCACCATGCTATCCTAAAATTCGTTGCATAGTGCTATACCAAAACAGTCCCCTTTGGACTAGCTATCTTTAACTGTCAGATTTCAATCACCGGGCTACTTAAAACATTCAAGTATTAACATGGAAGCAAGTCAATACAAAATCAAGTATTACGAGAGCACCATAGATCATGGATGATGGCAGTCCGAGAAAGTCCACAAGTCCAAGAAATGCATGTCATATTTTTACTGTTTCAAAAATACGATGACATTTTGCGGCTCAAGGGATTTCCAAACTCTCAACTATCTCTATAGCAAGCATCTCCCAACTCTTTAGGCTAGTCTAATGAACTATTGTAGACCTCATTACACACTCAGACCACCAACTTCTTGCTTGCCTCTATCGACTATTACGCCCATAGTAACTCCTATTTTCGCTTGGGGTCCACTTCATCTTGGTATTGGTGCTCTATACAACTCCCCACTTCCATCATGTCCTGCCAAAAGAAACCTACATCATGAGCTTGATAAGTACCTTAAAGGAGCAAGAAAAATGATAGGCAAGGAAATTCATATTCACCATCTTTGCTGACTCCAAGTCATGTAGCTAATTGCGAAGCATGTCCTTTCCTTCCTCTTCTCCAGGTCTATTTCTGTAAGAAGTTCATCCAACATTGATCTCAGAAAGAACATGAGCATTTCAAAGTCTTTTGGGTATGCCATTGATTTGCAGTAGGTGGATCGGTGTACAGAGTTTTGCGGCTAGATTTCATAATGGGCTCTTAATTGTGTCTGCACTGCACTTAAATAGGGAGAGAGTTCATTGAGCCCGGCCTTCTCATTCTTCTTTCATACAACTTGACATGTCCACCTCTCATCATTCGACTACTTAATCGAAATCTTTCGTCTCACATTATGGTCCTTGGCTTGTCAAATGACACTATCTAGTCACATAGCTAAGAAAACATGACTTCAATCACTTTGGAAATATTATAATATTGCATATATATACATATACATATATCATCATATGTATATATATATATATATATATATATATATAAACAGCTGCACTTACATTGAGAAATATGAAATCCCATAACTTATCCACAATTCCTAAACGAATGAATTGTATGCCATTCATCTTGTCTTGTAATAATAATAGAAGCAAACCATCACGCTGGTGGAAGTTATATTCCTAGTGTGCAACCAACCACCGCACTAGTGGCAGTTAAGTTAATATCCTCGTAAATAATAGAAGCAAACCACCGCGCTGGTGGCAGTTAATTTTTGGGTGTAGTGATTGGCTACATCCAAGCAAACGTTGACCCATGTAATAATAGAAGCAAACCATGGCATGGGTGTTATCCTAAAATAGATACATTACCCAAGTAAACTCTGGAGAAAATTAATAATTCAATAGATTACACACATATTACATAGATTACATCTCAAAGACTCCTTTCCTTCAAGGGGCTGGTTCCACATTGCTTTGAGCAGGTCACCTTTTTGAGCTCCCTGATTGCAGGCTCGGCCCTCCTTGTTCCTTTCTCAAATTGCCTCCAAGAATGCCTAGTGCATTTTCAATCACGCTTTCAATGATGGTAATCTTCTGACCTTGACATAATATTTATCCCTCCTTCACATTCACCTCCTGTACGAACCTAGTGAAGTTGCTGATAGCATCCAAATTGGGCTTTCGAAGAGTGAGTGAGGAGCTCCCAGATTTCACGATTTTGAGATAAGGGGAGGAGAGGCTCTCACACAGTGCTATAGAGGGGGAGGAAAGATTGTGTGAGGAGCTCCCGGACTGTGCAGGGTCCATTACGAGAGGGGATAGAAGTTGGAAGAAGAGTGCAAGGGAGATACAAATGGCTGAAGAGGGATCGAAGATGAAACAATGAAGGAAATGGAGTAGTGGAGGCTTAAGTTTGCAGTCCGAGTGTAAGGGAGAAAGAAATGGTCGAGAGGGATAGAAGACAAAATAGTGAAGGGAATGGAATAGCGGAGGCTTAGGTTTGTAGCCCGACTACAAAAAATTATCAAGGTGAGAGCCACCATGGTGGTTGGTCTGAATTTTGATTAATTCAAGGCGGTAGTAGTACCTTGCATGGTAATGAGTGATTAGAGGTGGTGGTGTCTAAGATTACCAGCCACATCTATGGTGGCAGCTAAGATTCCACCGAGCTGGCAACTAATTACCAGCCACCACAGTGGCCCACAATTACTCACCTGCCAGATACCAGCACTGGGCTTGCATGCATGATTACTACGAGTGCAGTAAATTACCAGTCATCAGACTTGCATGCTCAGTAGAGTAATAGAGTGCATGGTAATGAGTGATTAGATGATAATGAGTGATAAGAGGTGATTAGGCTTTATGATTTACTTTTATGGTAATTGCTTCCTAGTGGTGGTGGCTCTCATTAGCCATGTCTGTGGTGGCTAAGATGCCACTAGGCTGGCAATTAATAACCAGCCACCGCAGTGGCCTGCAATTACTCACCTGCTCGTTACCACCATCGGGCTTGCATGCATGATTACTACGAGTGTAGTAAATTACCAGTCATCAGGCTTGCATGCTCAGTAGAGTACTAGAGTGCATGGTAATGAGTGATTAGAGGTGATGAGGCTTCATGATTTACTTTTGTGGTAATTACTACTCGATGGTGGTGGCTCTCATTAGCCACATCTGTAGTGGCTAAGATGCCACTAGGCTGGCAATTAATTACCAGCCACCGCGGTCGCCTGCTCACCTGCCAGTTTAACACCATCGGGGATGTATTTCATGATTATCAGCCCATCTGGGGTGGTGCCTAAGATTCCACTACGGTGGTTGGTAATTAATATGGATGGAACCTCGAGCCTTCGGGCCTCCAGACATGGTGGCTCGAACTTTATAATATATAAGATCGGTGGCATTTGGCATTTTATCACGTTGCTCTCATCCACGCCTGCTCTACTACCTTGCTCCACACACCCTCCTCCAACTCTTTTCTGCCCCTGCTCTACTTTGCTCCATGCTAGGCTCCTCCAACTCTCATCACTCATCTGCTCCCCTACTTATCTGCTCCACTACTCACCCACTCACCTTCACCATGCCTACTACCACCCCTCGATGCAACGTGATCCCAATGTTATCTTCCTTCTTGTATAAGGTGAGTGTGTTGCACTCACCTAGAGTAGAAATGCTTGCTCTAGTGGACACCCTTCATTCCCATAATTGATTCCCCCCATATATGCATGTCACCACCTTAGGTGACATGCTCATCTCTGGCCTCTTTATGGGTTGTGCTGTATGGGTTCCCCCTTGACATTGATGAAGGCCTCAAGATTTTCATACCAGAGTACTCTCAACTTGTTGGGGGGGCCATAATGTGACTTCTGGCAATGTGCATGGTCTTTGACCTCTCCATCATTTCCTCCATTGGCTCCCTAAAAAGTTTTAATGCAACAAGCTCGGCTGGCGGCAATACTAAGTTGTACAAATTTCCTCTTGCTCAATGAGGCTCATAACCACTCATCGATGGCTGGACGTAATCTTTTGGCCTCTATGGCTCTCAACGATCTTTTGGCTTGCTGGATGTAATGTTTTGGTCTCTAAGGCTCTCAGCAATCGTTACATTTATGCAATCTCTTTTTGTTCAATTTGAGGCTCTCAGTATGAACTTTTGTTAACTTTTATATTTGAGTGGTTATGGTTGCTACATGTGATCTTTTGGCCTTTAAGGCTCTCAACAATTGAGGTTTTATAAATGTAAGATCCTATGTTCAATTTTTGGTATGTATAAGTTGTTCATTTTTATATAACCTGTTATTAGATGTCGATGTACATTGTAATCTCTTTTGCTCAATTTTCACTCGATGAATTGTAGTTGATTATCTAGACGGCACCATCAGGCCTCCAGCCACCGTGGTGGCTCGGAATACTTTTTCCCTCATTTAGAATTTATTACAACAAGGACGAAAATACCAGTAAAGTAGGACTATAATTTCCTTGGTTTAGGACCAAAATAGCACTAAAATAGCTCCAACAACCCACCGTTGTGGTTGCATGGAAATACATCTAGAAAAATACAATTAAACTTTTAGTTGCCCTTGAGGGGTCCCCTCTAGGGGCAAGGGCCATATCAACATGCATTATACAATATCCAGGATGCTACTGGATAGATATGGCATGTCGATATGTCCCTTTCCCCTAGAGGTGACCTCTCAAGGGACATATTATCAATTGCATTTTCCTTGGTTGCACAAGGAAATACATTTTCCTTGGTACACAAATATATAACAACTCCAAGAACCAGCATGGCGGCTGTCATAGATCTCCTTCTGTTTGCCAGTGTGATGGTCGTCGTAGACCTTCTCTTATAATACATAAAAATAGGTAACAGAATCTATAACTCCAGCACAGCGGTCGCCTTAAGACAACCTTGAATTCTGGGCGATGACACATCGTCAGGACAGAGATTGCATTGAAGCGATGTCAAAATGATAGATCGCATCTCATTATTATGCCAAAAGCCAGTGTGGTAGTCTCTCCTAGGAAAATTTCCAGCGAGAGTGCAAGTCTACGCAAAATTCAAAATCTCACCCAAGAACGTGTCGCATCATGGCCCCAAAAATAGTTCCATGATTGGCTACACCCAAGCAAATGTTGACCCAATTGGTTTTGGTTTAGAGTCAGGTCCTAGCTAGTCATGTATAAATAGAGGTTAGAATATGAGCTCCTTACTCATAGAGTGTTGAGTCCAAGTCAAGGTGAGTAGAAGTGACCATAGAGTCTCTCATGTTGTGTCCAACCAACAGGTTGTTTGTAACCAACTCAAACAATTGATTGAATACAATTATTCATTATTTCATTGAGTTGTATCTTTTGGTCTATTTCTCATTTTTCTTAAGCGAGTAATCGCTTGTCTTCATACAGTTTGCCCAGGCAACACAAAACCCCATTGTTGAAATTTATGTTGGCATAGATTGCAATCACCTTACATGGGGTAGAAAATCTTATATAGCAATATAAGGATTACAAGAGAGAGGATATTATATGAGCTATGCACACACTTACACCGAGTTGGGCATCAGATTAGTCAAAAGCCAAGGTGACAGAAATCTTACTAGGGATTGACATGATGAAGGGTTTGAGTCTAGAATTGAATGGATTGAGAATAGGAGGCCATATAAAGGATCTTTCTTAGGATAGTCTAAGGAATTTAACATTGTACAGACTTGCCTGGTAGGTATCTAGACTAAGAATTGCTCTGAGGAAGCCCTTTGTATTATTCAAACAATAAGAAATGCCTAACACATGCTCCATGAGGAGAGAAACATGGAAGGGAAGAAGAGAGGAACATCTGCAAAGAGGTTGAAGAGGTTGGTAGAATATGAAAGGCAAGAAGCTGTCACAAATTCTAAGCCAATTACGAACGAGTCTTGGGACCATGAGGAGGAAACAAAATGTCTAAATCTTTTCCTAACAGATTCATATAGTAAATTAATGAGGAAGACATTTGTACCAAACTCAATGACTTGAAGCAAAAGGATCACAATTCTATAGAGGATTTTATGCTTGGAATGTGAACTTCGATCACTCAGTTCAGCACATCACCAAATCATAAATCATTACAAGCATGGCTGATTACAGCCGGGCTATACTCAAGCTGACCTCAGTTTTCCAAAAATAATCAGTCCAACAAAAACATATAAAGAATTATTGAATCAATCTGTGGCATTGGAAAAAAGTGGACCTGCCAAGAAGAAGACTAAGAAAATGACCGAGGTGAGTGATGATGAGAACACCTCAAGCATAAAAAGCTAAAATCAACACTAAATAAGGCTTTGAAAGAAATGGCATGACAGTGGTGGCAAAATTATAAAAAATTGCACCTTATTGCAAAGAATTTCTTCTACCTCATCTCCAAAATGAAGGAAATCCCACTAAGGAAGTGGAGTCATTTGTCACATTCCATTCTTCAACACTAGAATGGTGGATGAAGAAGTCCCAGTCTCATCAATGTAAAGTTCAAAAAGCACAATGTATTAGGTGTCATTCTCAATGCTATCTCTAGAGTGAACATCATTTCAATAGTTGTAGTTAACAAGATGAAGTTCAAGAATATGAATCCTTCACCATTCTAAGTCTGAATGGCAAATTAATGACTAATTGGACCAATTAGTATGCTTTCTGATGTTGCACTCACTATTGGTGGGAATCACTACACAGTGAGGTAATTCCTACAGAGGAGAAGGCCTGTTACTTGGGAGGCCTTGGTTAAAAAGTGCAAAGGTATTGCATGATTGGGGAACTGAGTTGATGATAATTAAGACTAGGAATAAAGAAATACAGATTGGTAGATGCAGATGACATAATAAGGGTAGATTGCTAAGGTGGATGCTTGACATAATTAGGGTAGATTGGTAAGGTGGATGTTGTTGCTTCAAGAATTTAAGTTCAAGATTATGCATAAATATGGAAAGTCACATACAAGAGCTCATTATTTGTCACACTTTCCCATGTCGACAAATGATAAGGGTGTAACTACTGAATTATGATATGCAAATTTATTTGTAGTTGATTTGACTAAAACAAAGTATGATGAATTGATCAACTATCTCTCATAGGGGGCTTATCCCAACCAAATTCCAAAAGAAAAGCACAAGCAATCAGTCTCATGAAGGCTTGGAAGTATAGATTGATAGGTGGGCACTTGTATCATCAGGGTGCCAATGGTGTCCTACATAGATGGGTGTTGCACACAAATGAGTTGTTGTACTTCATGAAGCCCATATGGGGCCTATTGCTGGATGTCATTTTGCTAGCAACCTCAATGCTAAAAAAGTGTTACAAGCTGGATTATGATGGATTACTCTGTTTAAAGATGCACTTGCCCTTTGTGTTTAGTGTGATGCTTTTCTGCACAAGGGGAGGATGCTACCTCTAGATCATATGCCTTTACAACCGAGTGAACATGGCTTCTATTCCTAAGTTGATCAATAGAAGCCACTTAAGCCATACAAAAGTAAAACACCAAGTTTGGTAATAGTCAGCTGGCACGGGCTTGACAGATGTCACATGACAAAGTGCCTTAAACTCACCATAACCATGACTAATCATGAGACCAACGAGTGCGTTTCTATCAAGGAGTCACGTGGGACATTGGATTCGATGGTGCATTGTTCTCAATGAGCTATTGCTTCATGCAAGAACTCAAATTGCTTGTATCATATGTTGCTCATCACTTACCTCGCTCTTGCACCCTCATCTACTCCTATATACTTGCTCTCATAGCCCCTCTTATCCTCACCTTAGCCATGGCTTTTGCTACCTCCAAAAGAGAGGAAAGATCTACCAAACACTAGAAACTATCCTTGTAGTTTCAAGGAACCTACCCAATCAATCGATCGGCCATGACCATGAAAATGCTCAAGAGGAACATGCTATTGGACATGGCAAATCTGCCATGGTTTGATGTTTGGAGCCCCCAAACTTGTAGAGGAGTTGTGGAACTCATATGACAAGGATACCCACAGCATCAGCATGCATGGAAGGAGGTTTTGTCTCAATAAATTATTCTATGTAGAAGTCTTGAAGCTAGCACCAATGCCATTGGGGTCCTCCAAATGAGTGTAGCAAGAAACTCCAACTCATTGTGACAACGAATTTGTAGCAAAGGATTTCCACCAGTTGACAAGGCTATCTAATCAGCACAAAGAAAGCTATGAAGAGAAGAATCCCTTCTTTTGATTTCTTACAAAGTATATTGGCCTTAAGAAGAGCCCATGTTACATTCCGTGCACTTTGTGGTCAAGGATCTATTAGCATATGGAGACAAAGTGAAGATTGACAAAGTGAATTTCTTCACGAAGACATTCAGCAACTAGCTCAAGAGTGTATGTTTGAAACACCAAGCCCACTACAAACTTGTTCCACACCTCTGTATGATGCAACATGGGTTGGAATCGAGTGTGATGAGATGGTCAAAAACATGCTGGCTTCAAAGGACCATCCCCAATGTTGTTGCTGACCAACACACCTAGTGGATTGGATGAACCATCAACAAGACCAGAAGGTATGAGCGCATCTAAGGGAGCAACTAGGAACGGTTGTAGGATCAAGTTCAATAATAGAGGAGCAAAAGGTAACCATAATGGAGTCTCTTTTAGGGCTCTTGTCCCCTCCTCTACCTAGTTTTCGTTGAAAAACGTGATCCACCTTAGCTCACCTCCACAAGAGAACTCTCACTTCTATCCCCATGTCCACCCCCTTCCGCACATGAAGTAGCTTCTTCTCCAGATACCCCCTCTAATCAATCTCCATCATGTTCTCATGATATTGCCCCTATTAACCCTAATCCCTAGTCTTCCCCTCCTCAAACCAAACCTCTCCAACTTGTGTAGAGGTGGCCCAGACAAGAGATGAAAGCATGAAAAATGGAGCCAACACAATTGAATGAGAAGTCACCAACACTATTGGTGTTGGGAAGGAGGGACTAGAGCCAAAAAACAAAGATGGTTTGAATGAGATTGACAAAAGAGATATAAGAGGACAAGTCACCCCTAAACCAAGGACAGCATGAGAAGAGACTCGGGACAAAGAGGGCACTGAAGGAGAAGAAAAAGCTATAGAAATAGCCCAAAACTCGAAACAATTAGTTTGGAAACAGAAAAGAAAAGCTCACTAACTACAAAAACCATGATAAGAGAAGATCACAAAGGATCCTAAAGACACTTTCACAGGCCTATGAGTGGGCAACCCAAGCATTTGACCATGATGTTTGATACATGGCAAGAAAGCAATACTAAAAGCCCTTACAGTGGAATGAGGTGCAATAGTCCACCACCTTATCAATAAATGACCTCTAACAATGCCTCAATTGCCATCATATTTTGGTCAACTCCTACTGTTAGTAGAGTAGTTTCTCACGAATTACGAAAGTCAAGACTTATTTTGAGAACATACTAACATCGTGTCAGCCCTCTATGCAAAGTGTCTGATTCCATTGAGTAACATCATATGTCAAGACAATACAATTTTTAAAACTAGAGACTGTGGCTCCACTTTGAGCTTGGACAGCTAGTTTGAGATTGGATGGAACACTGCTAGAAGTACCCTAAGGCACCTCCAGCTGATATCAAGGGAATCTGTTCATGGCCACATAAATATCCAACTTAGAAATGTGAATGAGTGGTAGATTCTAGGGGGAAACAGAGGAGGAACCAACTACTAACACCAGCGCTCAGATTCAAATTGCCTAGTCGTATGTACTTATAGAGCCCGAAATGGAAGATTAGGTAGTGTTAGAAAGCATAGAAGAGCTCTCACGCAGAAAGTCCTCAACACCCACTTTGAAGAGGAAGCTTCCACTAGTAGAGCAATTGCAATAGCAATAATAGCCAGCCCCACCACAAAAATGGCACAGGCATGCATCTGCACTGGGTAAAGACACATTGTTAGTTGCACACTCTCATTTGAGCAAGGGTTGGAGTGGGTTGACAAAGGTAGTTGTGAGGCCACAACTCACGACAAGTCAAGGTGAGTGTTAACCCTCAAGTTAAAAGGCATCCTACATCAAGTCCAAAATCAGGTTGCGACTTGAATTGGAGGAGCTTAGGTCAATACCATGCAACAAAACAATAAAAGGATTTGACTGACACTAATGGTTGAAGGGATGCATGCCCATAGGTCATGGAGGGACATAGGCAGTGATAGGCCAATCACTGGACATGGCCCAACCAATCAAGGAGGACAAGCTTAGAAGGAGGCAAACTCGACATTCTCAGTCCAAGTGATAAGTCTAAGTACATAGAGGTAGAGGGGGTTGTAGATATATACTCTCTCTGTTCTAGGTGATTGATTCCAGTTTGAAGTCGAGTCCTAGCTACTCATGTATAGAGGCTAGAGGTTACAATACGGTCTTCTTGCTCATAAAGTTCTGAGTCCAGGTCAAGGTAATTAGACATGAGCACAGAGAGTCTAGTGTTGGTGTGCAACCGTAGGCTATTTGTAACCAATTCAAACTACTAACCAATTAAATACAATTACTCATTGTTTCATTGAGTTGTATCTTTTGTTTTATTTCTCATTCTGCTTTACTGAGTAATCCACTGTTTTCATATAGTTTGTCCATGTAGCACAAAACCCCCTAGTTAAAATTTATGCAGTCATCAATTGCAATCACCCCACATGGAATAGGAAGCAATCAAGGATTGCAAGAGTAGCTTTTGTGAGCTATGCACACACGTACATTGAGTTGGGCACAAGAATAGTCAAAACTCGGGGTGATAGAAAAAGGTTGTCAATAACTTTTGGCCTATGCTTCTTTCAAAAATTCATTGCATCATAGGCATTCACACCCCTATTGAGTATATTTCCTTAGCCTATGGGGATCTTTATGGCAAGAAGAGTCTAAATCATGTGAAGTTTGATCATGTGAAAAATCCCTTTATCCATTTGCATCAAATAATATGTGCAAGAACAAAGAAACTTTGGCAAACATCCAAGGATATGCATAGGGATAGCATGGGGATTTGATGAATCATCAAAAGCCATGATCGTTAATCAATGATCTTTTGAATTGTTTCTCACAAGAAATGAATGGCTAGTAGAACTCTTTGTTGGTACTTGTAGTGCTATAGCCAATGCTCTGAAAGAAAATGCCAATGCTCTAAATGGACAGGAGGTTATGTCAAAAAAATTCATGCCCCCACAACTCTAGTCTCCTCTCCTTTAATTCTCTCTATCTAGCAATGCCTATGCTCTTCTCTCTTCATGTGGGCTAGTCTAACAACTCCTATGCTCTTCTCTTTCCTTCCTTTGCACAAACAAACCATGAAAAGCCTACGTCCTTCTTATGTGGTACTTGTAGTATAGCCAATGCTCTAAAGAAAGAAAGTGCCAATGCTCAAAAGGGATAAATATATTGGCATAATTGAAAATGCTTCCATTGGTATGCATTTCAAAACAAAACTAGTACATGAATATATTGACAAATGCAGCATACTTAAGGCCTTGCATAGTTTATAGACAAGATTCCAAGGCCCTCTCTCAAATAATGTTAAAAATGTATAAAAGAAGTAACAACCATCATAAAATTATATATGATATGGGACTTCTTTGCTAGTTTCAGTTATGACTTGACTCTATTTGTTATCATTCAGGCATTGCATTAGATGGTAATTATGTCAGGCTGGAGACTAATTTTGTAGTTCTTCATGTTATCGAGTACTTTAAAGGCGTTGTGGATCCTCTCGAAGTGGGACAAAGCAACATCGAGAGCAACATTATATCTTCTCAAAACCAATAAGTCACAAGCATTGCCTAAAGGGAGCTTTCAATAGGGACAATAAGCTTAGTGGACTCAAGTCTCATGATTGGCGTAAGTCCTTACAAGTGCACTTTTTGTAAAATTTGATATGTCATGATTGTGGGATTTTGTATATAGAGTTTATCATTATAATACACTTTTGTACATATAGTTTATTCTTCCAATTGTGGTGAAAGGATGCTTGTCATAAGATACAAGAGCAGTGACATCATGAGATGATACTTACTATCCATCATTAGATGTCTTGGTGATATATTCATATGCATCGAACAAGATAGGGTGGACTTTATTAAATCTATTTGCTTGCTAGAGAAGCACTATCCTCAAGCATTAGGATGATCCAAGCACAGTTGCTTATGCATGTAGTAGATAAGGTAGCTATTACAGTACGATCCAAGCACACTTGCGTGTGCATGTAGCAAATAAGATAGACATTGCAGTAGGCACTATCCATTGTCATTGGATTTTCACCTCGAAGGTTTATGATAACCTTGGAATATTTGTGAGGTAAGAAGCAAGAGCCTAGGGAAGCGGGTTGGTCACCCCCGGTGTAAGAGGCATTGGTATATATCTTGGATTTTCTCGTACTAGGTATGCCACTTCTTTGGCACTTTAAGGACGATGATCATATTATAGATGACATTGCTCAAGAAAAGGGATTATAAGAAAGATAATTGAATATTTGAAAAAGAAGGTAAATAGGCTTTGTATTCTCAACAACAATGACATGCAAAAGTGGATTTGGAGATATGAAGAGGCCAAAACAAAGAAAGAAATTAGAAGATATCTTGTGGGACCATACAAGATATCATAGTAGAAATTGGATTTAGACAGCTTAGTATTTTCATTTTCAATGTAAAATGGTTTGGAACTATCTATGATGGTCCCAATGCTATAGTCAAGAAAAAAGAAGTAGATTTTTTTTGATACGCTCTACCCAACTTTAGACACATGAAAGTGATACTTTTGTTCCTCTTGAACAATGTGGGAAGGTACATAAAAATGCATTAAGCTCGTGACCTTGCTATGAAACATTTCTTGTATGTTTGTGAATGCTTTCACACTAAACATAGTCTTATCCAAGACAGTGGTATGTGGTCCATGTTGCTATGCCAAGTGAATCACGTTTTGAAGATAGAGAGTTGGATACAAAGATGCTAGTGTTTCCAATTGATCCATTGATCCATCTACTACTGGATAAAAAGATTCCCGTTGATCTATTTACTACTCAGTAAAGAGATGCTAGTGTTTCCGAGTGATCCATCTATTAGTGGAGAAGAAGTCTTAGAATGTGATTCATGGACCCAAGGATAGTACATCTTGTACTACTTCTACTACATTATCATTACCATTAAAGGATCAAGCTTTAGCTGCTGCTATAGATCCCGATGAGACAAGAGACTTAGGGATAGTACTAGAGATCGACTTATTTGGAATGCAAGACTTGGTTGATGATGTAAACATCGATGTGAATACTACTTCTTGATTAATTTATGATGAGGAGAGCTTTTTTCCATTACGAGCTAACTTGTATTTGCATGATGAGATTTCATTTACGAACTTCAACATTATTATATGAAGATATTTTGACCAAAACATAGTGTGAAAGTTTCCAATGTTTTTATCTTTCAATTCGTCAAAAGTACAAAGAAATATTTTTATGGCAAAAAGACCACATTTTATAGTTTTTTTATGGTGATCTCAAAGTCAACATATGTGTCGTTATTATTGGAGTATAATGTTTCTAACAGTGGCATTATATTGGCACAATTTGTGATGCACATTTCAATGGCAATTTGGTTTCTGATGCTCTCCTATTTTTTTATCAAGGAAACTTTTTTTTGAGTGGAAAAAAATTCTTAGTACATGAAAGCATTGCAAATAAACGATGAAAATACCTCTTATGTAGGAGTGGCCACATTTATTGGCTACCTAATGCACCAAGCACATACCTTGGACATGATAAGCAAAGATTACTATGATAGGAAGTGATTTTTTAACGTTGTGATAAGCCTAAGCCAAATTGATTGAGGCTTACTATGAAAGTAGTATAGATAGATCATGAAGTATGCTCATCTAAGAATTGTACACCTAAACACCCAACTTGTATTTGAAAAATATCAATCTGAGCACACGATATTTCATGGTGCTCCCCCCAAGTGAATGTCATTGAGCTAAGGACGATACCTTCCCCACATTAGAAGTTAAGTTGGACCAGATATCATAAAAGTTGAAACTTAGTTGTAGGGTTTTGACCAATAAATAATATTCCTTAGTGGTAGCCAAACATGTGGTAACCAAGACACAAACCCATGTTGTGGGATAGGATCAAAAGAAAGGAATCACACTTCCTTCGCAGTAGTCTTGCCAATATGTGCAATGGTTCTTTGAAGTAGCCATGTGTGGAGAGAAGCCATTGACCTTTTGGCATAACAAGAACTTGCATGTGCCCTTGTCAACTAGGCATCAAGTCAATCCCATTATCGGTGCTCCTCATTCCACTCACATCCCCCAAAGTACCTACTTCCCTCTCCATTGATCAATTTTGTTTCATGAGGGTGTCCCCAGAGAATTCAAAATCTCAAAAAGGGATCTCAGTAATAGCCAAGCGGCATCAACACAAGTTGTCCTGGTGGAGGTGACAATGGGAACATCAAGTGCATAACGAATTAGGTTTGATATATCTTCTTGAATGTGATAAAGCCTCATCTTGAATCCATTGTGCATCATTGATGAGAACAATCGAGATACAATCCTTCTGTGCACTTCAACCTTATGTACTCTTGTTAGCTTAAGCATGGTAATGTGTTTGAGTGTTCTTGGTAACATAGAATAAAACAAGAACTTGACATTCACTCTTATAGAGATGAAAAATTACGTGCATGTTGAATTTGCTATATTCAGGTCAAGGAGTAGTTGGACTAAGTAGAGTTATTTTTCTCTTATTTTATAGGCAATGCATTGCATTATTTATGCATAGCTCACCCACAAACCCTCCTTGAGCAATTGCAATGAGTACATCTTGAGTAAAGGTGGTAATCAATGGCACAAGTTCATGGTTGCTATGCGTTTCCCTAGTTTCTTCAATGGTGGACAAGAAAATATGTTAACAAACATTCCTCTATGGACGATGCCATAATGGAAGCTCTTAGAACATGGGCTCAATACACTTATCCTAACAATGATACTTTAAAAAATTTATTAAAAAATTTAACAAGTCTTAGAACACTTGCAATAATAAAAAAATTACCATCCTCCACACGTAGAATTTCTTCCAAATTTTTAGCTTTTTTTTTTTTAAATTCTATGAATGACAAACAAGCAACATCAATCCAAAATGTGCAAAAAGCTCAAGTCACCCTAAATACCTAATATGGATTTTTGTTATACTTGAGTTGTTGGTTAAGTTTTAGTGAGAGATTGAGGTAGATCATTGTTCATTGACATGCCTTACAAGGGGCTTACAACTTATAATGTTTAAGTTTTAGTGAGAGATTGAGGTAGATTGTTGTTCATTAAAATGACTTACAAGGGGCTTATTACTTAAGTACAAGGCTCATTACTTATGCACAATCATATGGGTTATGACAAAGATTCTTATTCATAGTTCAACTTAGGCTTGATTTTGAATATCTCTAACATGATTGTGTGATGGAAAAGAATTTATGAAATTAGACAATAATAGCAACCTACATGACAAGCTATCTATAAGGGCATTGTAAATCTTTATTCTAATAGCAAGCCAATTGAAATAAACAACCAAGGACAAAGGGATTGATGAATATTTAAGGAACAATACATCCCAAGAGATGCAAGTGTAATTAAATAGTTTGTTTCCTTATAGTGCTACAAAAATAGTGGTTTTTCTATGTTATGTTAATTCAAAGTACGAAAAGATAGAGAGAGAAAAAGAGATAGAGAGAGATGATGATGATTACATTAATGTCCATGGAGGCCAAGTATGGCCTACAAGCCCAAAATCGACAGTATGAAAGATCGTGAATTGTGAAGTTTAAGGGCAATGTTTGGCCATTCGACGTCCATGTCAACTGAAATGCTTATCACGGATGGTTCTCGGTTCCTATCATTCACACCACTCGACATCCATGACTTACAAGCTGCACCAAAGTTTGATTAGTTCAATGGCTAAGGCAAAACATTCAAGCTCTCAACGTGAGTTCTATACCGAATCAGCATGGTTCAAAGGGAGTTATGTTAGCCACCCATGGAGTTGGGCAACCTTGAGGTGCTAGACACAAAATTCGTGTCATTGGCTAGGCCCATCCCTCCTATTGGGCCAAGTAAGACGAGAGCCCTTCACTCCACCTTTTGAGGATGAGCACTGGGTGTTGTGAACTCGGTCTAACAAAATGTGTAGGTAGATAGCAAGTTGTAAAGTGCTCAATTGGCTACTCACTCCCATGCAAGGGGTGTTATGTGGTCCAATCTCTGTGATGGCAGTAAAGAATTAAGAACCCTGGTGATCAAAGTGGCTGTTATTGTTGGCAGTCCCGAATAAAAGGACTATGCAAACGAGAGAGAGAGAGAGAGAGAGAGAGAGAGAGAAAGAGAGATTAAAAATCCAATTTGAAAAGAAAAGCTTTAAAATGGACAACCGATTAAAATTAAAAATGCCATAAAGTTAGTTTTTGGCAATTTAAATCTGCAAATGTACGTCAGAAAACAGAGTGATTTGATTTTATGACAGAGATCATTGAGAGTCTATAGCAATTATGAGGACGGTGCAAACTGCAAAATTTCACGTTGCCCCATCCAATGGTTAAACGTCTTCAAAAGACACTCGTTAGGATGGCAAACAATGCAATGCTTGTCGCTCGACTGGCCAAAACCTTCCATCAAGGGCACTTTGGTCCTCCTCTCGAGTTTTTCAAGTTATTGTAGCAAGGACAAACTTGCTTGTTGCCGTAGGTGCCTGGTGGAACGCAGAAGCATCGCGAGCAGCAGAGTTGGCAGTAGAACATGCAGGGCTTGCGATGGGAAGTGTTAGAGCATCGATTTGAGCACGCTGATGGGCAATCTGGACGCAAATTCCAAGAGCTGTGAGAGATTGATTCAAATATGTATATCTGCTTGTGACAAACGCCCAACTCAAGTTCGTAGCATCTGGAAGAACGAACCTGAGGGATGAAGCGGTTTCCGCCCACCATGAATCTGTGATAAAACAATAGTTCGTCACAACTTAAACCCTCACAAAAGAAAAAACCCACCAGACGCATCAGCGTTCTAAGAGCAAGTGCATGAAAGGCACAACTTACCTCAGGCTGTCTGCTATACAGTGAAGCCTCATCAGTTCCGGCCTACAAGACGAACAAAGGATTAAGCTAAAGGACGCGACGGAAGAGTGAGACGAAAAGGGTACTATACAATAAGAATGATCGGATTTGGGAGCGTAGTACCTGACATTGGAGAGCCAGCAGAAAAACAAGGGCCAATGCATGAAGAAACAGGAAAAGCAAAGATCGAGCCATTTGAGAGGACGAAGTGAGGTGCGATCCCCGCTCTTCCAGAGGCAGCTATATAGTATCTAGGAGGAAGCAAATCTTCAGAGTAACGGAGCTAGAACGGAAGGGCCAACTGCCAAGGCGTGTGTGTGTGGGTTGCAGCAGGTGCGCGCCAAGTCTGCGATAAAACTTAGATTGGAACGACATTGGTCTGCGGACTGACATGATGGAATTCTGTCGATGAGGTGAGGGATGCTGAGCTTGAGGACAGTAAAGGAAGAAAGGCGGAGGGTTTTTGACAAAGTACAGAGAAACCCAAGTGCGCAAATGGTTGTTGCAAGAGATAAAAGTCATTCCCAGAGCACGTTCTTGGACATGTGCAAGTTTGCAGACTTGCAGGCTTTGCCAACTGCACACAATTACTGCTATGACTTGCTTCTTCGCTTGGGCTTTGGAGTCTGCACTTTCCACAGCGCTCATTGATTGCTCTCACACTCGAGTTGCGTCTTCCTGTTTTGAGTTGGTGGCCATGGTGGAAAAGCGTGCTCCCCAAAAACCATCATCATTTTCAAACTCGAACGCACATGGCGGGTGGTGGAAACGTCTCCCAACACCTCCCTGTACTTTTAGTGTGCATACCATCTTCCATCAAAGGGCTCAAGAGGTCTTGTCTTGTCTTATTGCAATGCAATATCATGGCCACATGCTCTCTCTGCTTACACGCTCTGCCCAAGCGTGGGCTTGCAATGGGCAGCCAAAATTGCGCTGCCCATCAAGTTTGGGCAATGTACACGTCTTCCACATCAGCTCAGCATGGACGAGCACCCTCAGTGTCTAACCACCCATGCTTGGTAGGCAGCTAATCTTGGCAACCCATTGATCTTCTTCCATGGACTAAAAGAGCAAATCTAGGTTTTTGTCTTGGTTCACCGAGATTACACAAAAAAATTCTTCATGCTTTAGTGAGGCAATCAGGATTAAATATTACCCAAGATCTCCGCAAGATACACAAGATTAAAATTGGTTAACTGGATGGCATAGCACTAACACATAGAGATGACAAAAGTGCTATTGCTTCCCTCAATTTCCCTAGATACAAAAGGTAAAGGTGGTAGATAGGAATAGGATCTCTACAAGGCACGTAAAATTAAAATTGGTTAATTAGATGGCATAGCATTAACACATAGAGATGACAAAAGTACTATTGCTTCCCTCAATTTTCTAGATAAGAAAGGTGAAGCTTATTAATAGATCTATCATAATTTTTAAAAAATATTAATGGTTGATGAGTTTACTAAAACCCTCACAGCAAATCTTGGCCTTATTCAAAAAGGTGGCCACAACAACAATTTTGACCATCCCTAGCTCAACAACTACAATATGCAAGAATGGGCTTGGTGTGTAGATGCATCCCAATGGATCAATACAATTCAAGGCTTTTATTACTAGGGATCGGTTGAAAAGAGTGACTATGTACAGTAGGTCTCTATCAGGGGGAATAATGTAGATGTTAGGGTTTGCTTAGCTACCTTTGTATTACTCTATTATGTATTATTCAATGATACTTTATTACTATATACCAATAATAGCATATGCTTCCTCAACAAAACCCAAGCCAATAAGGGACAGCATGCTATAGTAGGGGCACATTTTTGTATGCATCTTGGTATGATTGACAATGGAATGTTCCAACTCTCACGTGGTACCAACATACCTTTGCTAGTGTTGTCCCCTTAAATGTTGCCAAATGCTAATCAATCATCCATTCTTGCTCAACAAATGACGTGCATGATTTTACTATAAAGGAGCTTCCAAACGTTGACTCTAGGAAGAGCCAACACTATATTCTTAAAATCTTTTGCAATAACGGTAATAAATGCCAGTGGTATAGCAACCTTGCAAGCACAACCTTCAACTCCGTAAGACTAGACTCCGTAAGACTAGAAGGATTGCAAGAAGGTCCATCCTCATTCAATAGGATCACCATCTAGGAGTTTGGCTCCTAAGAGATGCACAAGATGTTGGAAAAAAAATTGCTCACCTCATGTGGAGAACCACTCGAATGAAGGCAAGTCCCTTGATTAGATAAAAAAGACAACAAACCTCTACAACTAGGCCAAGCTCTTCTTCATTGCATTTGACTCTATATTCAAATTCAATTGCTGGCAAACCAACTTGCAAGCTCAATCAGCTGTATACTTAGATTCAACAAGATCGCTATGAGTGAGCTATCACATGCTAGAAGTCACATTCTAGTACATGAAAGAGACCCCACCTTTTCCACTACCTTATGAAATCACCAAAATCCCTTCAACTACTTCATGTGTTTAGGACCTCATAATGGTAGAGTCATCATTGTAGATCACCCTCTTTAGATCCAAGGAGGAACATTGCAATCACTATGCCAAGATTGTGGGGTAGTCCATCTAATTAGTTGTGTGTTGGTGAGTGGATCAAAACCCAATGCCGATACCGAGATACAAGAATAAAATATCCTAAGGATCCTCACAATAAAAACATTGAACAAGATTATTCACTTGAATGGCCTCACCGGATCCTTTTAATGTCTTTAAAAGGATCTAGTCCATGAGACTTTAGGACTCAAAAGAGGAAAAAATAATTTAAAAACGAAAGCTAAGGTGAAAAAGAACACTCCCATAAAGGACTATAATACAAGCTATATTGCTTCTACCTCATTAATTCCTCCTTTACCAAACCTTGAAGGATACACACACTCTAGGGTTGAATAGAAGACGTTTGAGATTGCTTGTTTTTAGACTGATAATGATCAAATAGAGAGGTGACACTTAGAAAGGAAAGGATATAGCTATCAACATTGAGCTGATCTTGGAAGGACAGAAGGACTCAAATGTCCTAAGTGTTGGCTATTTCACCTGTGATAGTGTAAACATCAGGTGTTTAAAGCATTCCTAAGGTTAAAAGAGGTAGGAGATTTGTGCCACATGGTGGACTATCATGCAGTAAATTATGTGGATTGGCAACTCATGAAGGTTGGCTCACTCAAGATGTTCTAGGTCCCTTCTTCCCAATCAGTTCATGGACAAACTTTGTTCCCATGAGAGTCAACAAATCAGAGTCAATTCATGATGACTAGCTCATGGTGGCAGGTGACTCTTGAGAGAGCAGCTATAATTAACAGATTGTCATGAGTATTGTTATTGTTGTAATTAGCAAATTGTTGTGAGTAGTGTTATTGTTGGTATCATAGACTTCCTACAGCAATTCTTTGTGTGTCTCATATTTTCTCTATCAACCTGTGTGGCAAAGTGCTAGTATCTTGTACATGAGCCTTTGTGGTAATTGTGCTTCTAGTTATCTACTATAAGCTCTATTTAAGCAACAACAAGCCTAGTAGGGATGAGTGGTAATCCTTTCTATAGCTGAGCCTTTCTTTATAATAAGAGATATTTTTTAGGTGTCGATATCTCTCTCAAGCTTCTATATTTCATGCAGTATTTTATGTGAAGCATTATCGATTATTTCTCTTTAGGTTTGAGTAAGAGAAAATGTGCTATGCTGTAATTTCTTTGAATTGGTAATAGAGCATGTTTAGAAGACGTGCTCTTTCGTTGAGTTGAAATGGAGAGTTAGTCCAAGTCATCCACCAAGTTGGGTTTGCTAGAGACGCTTATAGTAAAATTTGATGGCGAGAATTTCCCTGCATGGCAAAGGCAATTATTTGTACTATCGATATGAAAAAAGGCCATTTGTAGGCTCTGTCAAGGTCTAAGAAAAAGCCAGCTAACAAACAAGGCTCTTAAAAGACTTAGGCTTGGGAATTGAAAAACGAGAAGGGTTTAGGTCTCCTAGGTAGAGCTCTAGGAGTAGATTATTTCATCATGTTAATATTATTGCAGCACAAAATTGGCACGTCATGGAGACATTGTTTAGCTCCAAAGTATCAAATCTAAGATAGTAAATAGTGATTTTCTAAACTCACTGATAACGATGCAATCTTTGATGAAATAGCTACACATTTTGGGAGCACTGGGTTGATAATGATGACACCAAAGAAATTCTCTCGATGAGCATACCACCAAGGCTGAACTTGCCATGATTTTGAGAGTGTCTGCAGACTCGCTTGATTTCCATGATGTTGTCTCTTTGATTTTGTGTGGATAGAGGAGGCTAGAAGCAATCTAGCCTAGTGGAGAACTAGCTTACATGGTTAAGGACACAGGAAAAGCAAAAACTATTGGAAACATGCATTCAAAATCAAGAACAAAGAATTGAACAAGAAGTCTTACATTGTGGAAGAAGACCATGGTGATAACTATGATGATTTTATTCAATTCAAGACACCTATCATTGATCTTAAGAAAGAAGACCATGGTGATAACTATGATGATTTTGTTCAGATCAAGACTCCTAACATTGATCTTAAGAAAGAAAATGACTATGCTTTATAGCTCCTATATGGAATCTTTCTCTCATATCTCTCTCTTTAGTTTTGTGTGGACAATTATGATGTAGTGGAGCTTTCTTTTAGCATTTTTGTTCTTTGTGATAGCTTTTGTGTGAAAGGATACCTTGTGATTGTGCACGATGCAAAACTAGGATTATACATGGGAGCCCTTTTTCCAAAGAGTGACCATTCATGGGATCCCTATATTTGCATGAAAAGCTACCTTCTGATTGTGCATGATACAAAATTGAGAGTAGACAATGTATTATAACCTTGACACATATTTTAGATTATGGTTGCTTCTAACTACCACCTCTAATTAATTTAAATGAGGAGGTATGAAATAAATTTCCAGGCTACTTTCTCTTCAAAGAGATTTATTTTCTTAAATTTAGCTGCCTTTTCACATCAATCTTGTAATAGGGAGAGAAAATACTTCCAAGAGCTATGCATGAGCATGCTATGAAAAATCATTCCTTATTGATCCACTTAGCAATGAATCATAGGCACTTGTAAAGAAGGCAATCTCTGTTGCATGGAGGCAATGAGGAGCATGAAATAAATGAAGATAACAATGACGATGCAGTCATGCAAGATTAAATACATGCTTCCTTTGTCCTAACTTATATGGATGAGCATGAAGGAAATCCATATGAGAACGGGCCTCTTCATCTATGTCTTGGATTGGCAATGAATGGGGTAAATCCATCCAGTCATCAATCCAGATCCTAGTCTATGTGGCAAGTGGTAGTAGTGGAGTACAATATAAAGAAGGGACATTTGATGCTAGTACTTATTGTCCCAAGGAAACATAAGTGAATAATATGGATGTGTATCTCACTCCTTTTATGAACAAGATACAAATTTTGTGGAATGGTTTTTAGGTCTATAATAGTCGCTAAAGGGAAAAATCTTTAGCTAAGGGGAACTTTAATGTCAATAATGCATGATCTCGGCCTGCATTATTGTTCAAATACATATTTTAACTCATCATTTTGTTGTACTTTGACTCATATCATTTTTAGGACTCAATGTCTCAAGATTTATGGTTGCCCTTCATGTGTTGCAATAGTTTATGTAGTCACCACACTGGAAAGCAGGCAACATTTTGTATGAAAAGTATAGCAGATTTCTTTTCATGGACCACCTATGCTATGTGAATCCAATAGTCCAAAGCCTTGAGGAGTCCAATATTCCTCTAGTCACGAAATTTGTGGATTGTTTGGATTTTGGATAGATCCAAGAATTTGGCTAAAAGCCTATGAAAGCATATGATGGGTGACAGAATCACTATCAAAGCCCATGAAGACTTGAAGGGTATGGGAATAAAGAGAAGCTTATAGACAAGAGTAGCCCATATCAAGATGATGTTACCAAAGGCTCCATGAATGCTTACCAAAATAGAGATGAAATATCTAAAAGGCATTATCATGGATATGAAAAGCCCAATAGGGTATATGCATTCCTTTGAAGGTGCCTTTACTCTAGAGGGAAAACTTAGCAATCTCAAATCGCATTATTGGCACAAACTATTGTAGGCTTTAATGTTTTCTTTTGTTTATTCTTTCATTTGAATTAATATTTGGATCATACCTGTTGATATTGACTATAATGTTCATGGAAAATAATATATACTCCTAATTGCTTTGTGAGGTTGTTTACAAGATGTTAGAAATGCCATCAATAAATTGAATGGTTTTGTGACTTATGATTTCATAGTTATGTGAGTATACTATGTATGTGGTTGGATGTCCTCAAAAGAATAAAAAGAATCGTCCATTGAGTAAATGAGGATTCAATACTTTGAAACTGCATGTTTAATAAATAATTATTTCCCAATGAGTAATTGCATTTAGTTGTGCACCTACATGATGAAGTGGCTTATGCAAGGACTGTGCATAGTCAATAGATGTCTTCTCTAGAAAGGTTCATGAAGGTATTGAAAGGGTATGGAAGGAAAAAGACAAAACTACCTTGTCTTAATTTCTATCTCTACTGTTTGTCTCCATGTTCTACTTGGTCTTCTTGTATCTTCATTTTCTATCTCTTAACCTTTTCTTCGTTAGTCTATTTTTCAAGCATATCATTCCGAGCACAAGTAAGTTTCATACCTTAGCTCTATTTTTCTTTGATTGCAAAGTGATAAATGATTTGCATACTCACTCTATTTTATGAATGGATTGAGTACAAATTCCAATGGGTTTCACTTTTTCTCCCACACTAGATGGAATTGGATGCTTATGAATGACATATTATGAACCATGGAAGATATGGTAGTGATTCTTCACTTAGTCTAGCTTGCAAGACTAGTTTATTTCATAACTTATATTTTATTACATTTATTATCTTTTTTCTCTTCCCCCCTCCTTCTTTTAAGGGGGAAATGTTTGAACCATTCTACTCGTGATAGTGTAACACTTGTAGGGGGTGTTGAAGCATTCCTAAGATCAGATCGAGGTAGTCAATAGAGCGAGCGAGAAAAAGCGAGCGGGCCCAATGAAGCGAGCGAGTTTTTTTACAATTCGTCCGATGAGAACAAATTTGAAACCGAACTTACTATAGCAAGATGTTGTCATAATAAGCATACCAATAATCAAACTTACAATTCACCCTATCTTTCACTTGAAGAACATAAACTAATTACCAAACTCATAACATAGATGACTATTGATATACCACTTCACCCGCAAAATGCACTAGACCAAAACTTTCCAAATGTATCCATGGTTCACCACAACAATTATCAGTCTATGAACAAAATGGTGTTTTAAACCATGTTCTAATCCCCTTGACATTCATCATCAAGAAAGTAGTTGCGCGCATGTGGTTTATCTAATTGCCACTCATCATATCTCTTGTCGGCTGTCATGAATCTTGCCATTTTTTCTGCATAGCATGGCAACAAACTACAACAAAACATACATTTCAAAGGAAAGTAAGTCAAAGTGGAACAATGAAAATAATTTCTAATAAGAAGAACTTGCCATCCTTATGTGTTATACAAAAGACAATTCGCTACCAACAAAAAGCAAAAAAAATCAATTGCTAGATCAAGGCCTTACAAACACTATCCAAAGCATCAAAATTTGTACTTTCTTGATTCAAAGGCACCCGTAAATGTTCACTATCTACCATATTATAAAGATGCTAAATAACACTTTCAAAGTCCTCAATTTTAGCATTCAAAATATATAACAAAAAACTCAGGGCCAGTAGCATACTACTCATCAAAGGGGTTTGTGACAGGTTCCACTCTCTCTTCTTCCCCCTCTCCATCATGCTCTGACCTGATCCGTTTTCCAGAATGATCTGCCACAAGTGGCTCAACAATGCTAGCCATAATACCGTTGTCTGAATCAAATGAAAAACAAGGCTTGCCAATGGCCTGACAAGCACGCATAAGAGGGGCTGTACCACAACCCATCTCTAGAACCAGCCCTCCAGGAACACAGAGAAGAGACATAATGCAACCTACAAAAAAACTACTCCTCTCTAGTCCACCTCGTGCTAGCTGAGAAGACATCGGCACGATTGTCCTTGCAGAGGGAGGTATGTAATGAGTCCAGACATCTTCACGTGGATCAATCAAAAGCTGTTGGAAAAGTGGAAAGCTCTCCTCCCAAAAAACTATTGGATTCTTCTTTGCTCTACGTATTAGAGCTAATACTGAAGATTGCATCTGGAAACCACATGGAGAAAAACATGTATAGTATATTGACTTCAACTAGCAAGCATTATAGCATGAAAGATGGCAAAGATAGCATGCATAGGACTTATCCTTCCAAACATAGCATGCATAGGACTAACGAGGAGACATTTGTCAAAGACACTTTTATCATGGAATGCAAACATAGAATGCATGGGATGGTAGCTTACCTTAACACTTTTATCATGTTCTCTACAAAATCCATATGGAAACTTGTCATGAATGATCACACGTCTGACAACCTCCAAGCCCTGGACATATGCAAACCGTTCCATCCAACCAATACATTGTCCTACAAGCAATTAATTTTATTTAAAACTAGTAGAATGGAAACAAAAAATGTGAAATGTCAATTGTGGTATTGTGCCTTACCTGCCAAAGGACATATGCATGCCAACCAACCACTATCAGACAAAGAAGCTGATGCAACTGCAAGCCCATGCCGCACATGGTCCTCGAGCAAGACATTCCAAGTAGGAGTGGATCCTCTCTCATCAAGTGGATAGCCAGATGGAAAATCGAGCAATATAAAATCTGAAGCCCACTTCACCTTCTTACCCATCCTCTTGTAGTCCTGATCTCGACTAGCCACTGTAATAAAAAACTCATGCAAAATAGCATACTTATCATTTCTTTTAGAGTCAGCAAAGTCTTTGCCCATTGCAATGTAATCTCCAACTGTACAAGCAAACAAAGGTGTGATGCCACGGGCCAAGGAAATGTCAGGTGACTGTGATCGATGGAACATGTATTGCTTCACAAGTCCCGAGATTGATTCTCCACCTATATGCAAAAGCAAATTAATTACAGGTAAAACTAGTGTTAAAGGAACAACTACATATGCAGAACACAATAACACCCTTACCTGCACTCTCTATGTGATCCATTTCATGCCACATAGGACTAGATGGTCCCTCATCTAGAAAGAGAACAATCATAAACTTATTAATGCAATGTCAAAACAAATTGAAGACAACATCAACAAACAATCATATTGTATCTTCCTTACCTTTTTCTGTAGGATGTTCTTGTTTCTCTTTCTCTTTCTTATCTCTCCTTGAGCTTCCCTCCACTTTGTCCTTACTTGCTTCATTGGCTTTTTGTGAAGCATAAGTATTGTACAAGTCTCTTTCTCGCACCAGTACTTGTCCTTTAGGAAAATATATCCACCAGGGACAATGTGCTAATTCCCATTGAGAGAGACGATGCATGCCAGGTGGATACATGCATGCAGCATGACCAATCTCCACCCAACTCTTGCACAAATTTGGAATGTCAAAGATCCTTTTCTCTATTGCCAAGTGGGAGAGATATCTATCAACCAAGAAACACAAAAAAATTGGATGTCCCAAACCATCAAAGGGTCAAGAAATCAAGTGGAACAACCATCAATGATTGTGTAATTACATGAATCAATAGCACAAAAATAGACAAATGAAAAATGAACCTTCGAATGAATTGACAACATACCTATAAACCACCCTATGGGCAGCCATGTCTAACTCAGATAGTCCATCTCCTTTTTTTCCACCCTTGCTCTCCATCTTTGTTTCCTTTGATCTTAGCACCACAAACATATGTTTTCTCCCCTCCAGTTTTATATCCTCCATGTATTGCTGCAATGTGTAATCCTTAGGGGTATCCAAAGGCATGCCCATTGTTGTGATCACCCTCAAATCTTCAAGCACTTTCAATGACTGTCTCTCCACCTTCTCCAAAAATATCTCTCTACTAATCCACCTAAACAGTAAAAGTTGATGCAATTTTATAATAAAAAAATAAGAGTCATGTTATTGGCAAGAAACAAACAAACACCATGAAAGATGATTTGTATTGGTAGAAGAAACACACCCTCTGTACTCAAGGTCGCCCACAGGCATGAAGTACATATCTCGCATAGGTTTAGTGGCTTCTAACAAAGAAAGGAAAATATTTTTTTTTTCTAATCTCAAATCAGACTTTGCAATGAGTTGGAGCTTCTCCAATGTCACGCAAGAGTCCGCACCATCAAAGCGCAAGGCAAACAACTTTTCCAACCAAGCCTCTCCAAGACCAGGATCTATACAATTCAACACCTATCCAAAGATGACATGTCAGTCACTTAACTTCAAAATAAATGCAACAAAATATAGAAAATTCAATTCACACCTTTCCCATCCTATCAGCAATTCTCTTTTGAATTATGGTACGCTGCTTTCCTTCTGCCTCTCCCCTTTGATCTAAAGGTAGCTTTGTAGATATTTTGTCCATTGCTTTTTTAAGCTCTGTATTGTACTCAACCTACATACAAAAGTTCCAATTAGAGAAAGCAAAGGAGTGATAAAGAAGTAAGCATCAATACAAATGCAACATTCTACCTGGAAGACAAGCCTTGCCAGATAACCTCTTGTCAATGGAAACCATGGCTTCTTCCCTTTACTCTCTTGAGCCCTCCAATTCTCTATTGATTTGATCTCACTCGAAGACAATGTTTTCATAAACACCATAGAGTCACACTCACAAATGTTGTGTGCATTTATGAGTATGTCCCTTAGACTGGGTTTGATAATGGCATGTTCATTCATGCTAGAAAACAAACAGTAAAGTACACAACCCAATCAATAAATGCAAAGTAGCATAAAACACAAATGTGGAGAAGATTCAAAGAGTCCATGTACTTACGAATTCATTCGTTGTAGCCCTGCCAAGAGAGCAATCTCACTAATTTTCCTTGGGTCAATTATTGTGCATACCACTCGTACATGTCTTTTCTTGTTTGTAGGAAAGATTTCCTTGATAACACTCATCCATGCAGTGGTCCTATGATTGCCCTCCCAAACAAATAACATCTTTTGCGACATAAAATGAAAGTCAGTGTTAGACATCACATCTTTCTCAAACTCCTCATCCACCTCTCTCCAGGTGGGAGACCAACTCTTCCTCATATCATCTGTCACAACTGTCTCCCCTCCATCACTCTTGCAGACAGATACAATGAAAGACCCTTTCTCTGGGAGATAGCCCTCCACTTGAAATGTACTTTTGAGTGAAGATACATCATCACGAAGTCCTCTCACTCTTGCATAAGGTATCAACCTACACAAGGGAATGCGAGGACACTGGTTTGAATCAAGCATCCTACATTTGCCAATCACATCACCTCCTCCTTCCACCTGAACTTCACTATCATCCAACTCATCCTCCTCCACTCTTGGACCTTCATCTCTTTGAGTTGATGATACTTCAACCTCTAGACCCACCACACTTTCTTGCTCTTCGGTTCCACCTACTGATGATTCAACATTGTGATCTACTTTTGTTCCTCTTGTCACCTTTGTAGAATGTGCCACTTGAACTTTTCTGCCTTTTTTTCCTGTCATCCTGAAAAGACAAAAAACAAGGCATTTTTCCAATCATAGTTCTCAAAACCTTTTCAATAAAAACCAAAACTAAAAACAAGAAACAACATGTAACAATAGATAGAGTATAACCTATGGCAGGTTCAAAGGTCTTCTCAAATCTTTCCATATGCTCAAAAAAACATGAGAGCTTTTTCACATATATATATGATAAAGGTTTTGTTTATGAAAACATATGCAATACATATCACGAGGGCAAAGCCCCAAATAGATTATGAAGTGTGTACACCTCATAAGGAAAAAGCTTCAAACAAATATCTCAAACTGCTGACATATATGAATGCAAAGGTGTGTAAACTCGCACTTATGAATAAATATCATTTTACATATCTAGACAAAAATACATGTATCTACCAATGCAATTGATTTCCAGTTTAGGGAACATTCACCCACTTGTGTCCTACAAGAAAAAGTTTCATCTCCAATGCACATAGTATATGAACTTGCAGTGGTATCTATACACTTGGATATATGGAATTGCAGTGGCAAATATGCACTTCTGTGCCTACCCCTTACCCTCATGAAAAGACACCTTGAGAAGTGAAAAAGAACAGCGCGTTAACGCGCTATTCTTTTTGGCATCTCAAGCTGTCTTTCATGAAGGCTTTTCAGCAAGGCTTTTCTACTCGATCCTCCATGTATCAATACTCACAAGAGGTTGCTTCGACCATTTCATCTTTTGTCTCCAAGTATGCTTTGGTATACAGGTCTTATGGTCTTTGGAATGCTATTGGACTCTTGGAGGGATAGGTCACATGGTCTTTTGATCGCTATGCAAGGAGGGGACTATTGGACTGCCCGAGGGACCAAAATAGGCAACGCGTTAACGCGCTGTCTCTTTTGGTCTCTCATGCAATTCTAGAGCATAAATAGGACTGCCTTCGAAATGCTACCTAGATGCCGATGGTCTACAAGGTTTTCTAAAAATTTTCCTCTTATCTCTACACTTGAATATTGGACTTGCACTCGCTCATTTGTTTTGTAAACTTCTTTCATCCGTTCAAGAGTTGAATATCACTTGAATGCCTCACATGGGAGAGGGTCTTGGACTGCCTCGGGCAACAAAAGAGGCAGCGCGTTAACGCGCTGCCTCTTTTACTGCCCTCCACAATCCAAGTTCCCCTCCCTTACATGACTCTGGGTAACTCTAGCAACCACATACATGCCTCGTATATATGGTTTGTAGAATATGGGCACAAATTTTTGACGGCAAGTCCTATGAAATGAAATGATACCTCGGGCTGCTACACAACCAAGTCAACAAAAAACCTGTGAACACCATGGAGTCCTAAGCAACAACCACCGAGCAACGCAAGCAAAATGGAGTAACGAAACAAAATGGAGCAAGCAAAAGTCGTGAAGAGCCCGAGGAGATAAAATCCGACGCCAAAATATAGACTAATTAGACTATACAGAAAGGCGTACATCCCATAGCCTGGGGCAACAAAAGAGGCAGCGCATTAACGCGCTGCCTCTTTTGCTGCCCCAGGCTATGGTGTGTATGCCTTCCCACACTTCCCACAGTTCAAATGCTGTGGTGGCAGTTGGACTGCCTGGGGCAGCAAAAAGGGCAGCGTGTTAACGCGCTGCCCTTTTTGCTGCCCCAGGCAGTCCAACTGCCACTACATCCAAGAGAGGGCAGGAATGGAATCTCTAGCACGATAAGGATCAAGCGAGCGAGAGAGAGTGTTTTGCACAGCTAATAATTGTGGGGGCAGAGCGAGGGGAAGAGGTGGAATGGACGCTGCGAGATCTACGTCTGTGGCAAAGTTGTCCCCTGCCTATCAATGAAACAGAGAAGCCATCCTGCAATGAGAAATTGATTAAACGGCCGATCTTCGAAAGATCATCATAGAGCGAAACGCTGGCCATGAAAAAAGGTGAGACAAAGGCAAGAACAAAGGAGTGCTCAACGCTGATCTCCTAATTGTGGGCGGAAATTTGAGAAACAGACACAATCGATTTGCATTTGAGGGGATGTCGCAACTGACCTGGATGCTGGGCAGGAATTGGGGATAAGCGGGAAGAAGCGAGGAAAGTTGCGACAATATGTTGTTGGAACGAGGCGACTGTTGGAGCTTTACCAGTGTCTTCTGTGAAGTTATGAAGAAAACAGAAACTCTTTCGCTTTGCCCTGCGCTGACGAAGAAAACTCACTCACTCACTCTCTCTCTCTCTCTCTCTCTCTCTCTCTCTCTCTCTCTCTCTCTCTCACTCTCTTCGGTGGGCTTTGCTGTATGCTCTCGCCGACGATGGTTGTATGCTCTCGACGATGGTTGCAAGGTCGTAGTAGCTCTTACCACGGCTGAATTGCGAGGGAGGTGGTAGGCGCGAAAGTGCGATTGTGTAGCTCCCACGAGAGAAGTGAGGGGGTTACTTTAAAGCTACCAAAAGAGAGAGAGAGTGCCGAAAGCAAGAGGAGGGGTGGTAGGATCGATGGGAAGGGGGCGGAAGAGTCAAAGAGAGAGAGGGAAAGGCCTGACGTTTATTCCAGGAGAAATGTCTGTCACTCCTTCTGGCTCGTTAACTGCATGATTGTTCGCCACCCTGACGTCTATTGCCTTTGCTTCCTCCGCGGCCAATCTAATCTCCGGGTACAACGTTGCAGAGAATCATAAGGGATCCGAGACCAACAATTTTCACAAGGATCGAATGCAAACAAGCCATCCGAAGAAGGCGAAGGCGAGTCGTGGTGCACGATGAGCCAAAGGCGTTGGGAGATGGGGAGAGTCTTGAAGACGTGCAGGAAGGAAGGATCCGAGAGTAGTTTTGCCCTGCAGGCCTTGTTCAGGGTGCGAGCGCGGACAAGAGAACGAAGGGGCAATCGACAGAGCACAAGACCGAGCAAGTCCTCAGGAAATCGATGCCATAACGGCTCTTGTTTTCGTTGGCCGTGAGGGAGGGCTGCTGCTGCACTTATTACAATCGGGGATGGCGACATCCAAGAACAGCAGGCTCTCAAGGTCTTGGCTCCACGATGCGATGTCAAAACTTCGCAATGCTTGGCTCCACGATGCGATGCTATCGTAACTTCGCAATGCTTATAAGTAACACAAGTAAACGAATATTTAAGTAACACAAGTAAACGAATATTTAAGCAAAGCCATGGGTTCTCCGAGTTGCGATGCCGTTGTCTCTCGCGCTTGAATGCCACCGCTCACGCTTGAATGCAATTATTAGATTCTTCTACCTCTAGAGTGAGACTTAGATCAAGCGAGCGAGAGAGAGAGACTTAGATCAAGAGAGCGAGAGAGAGAAGTGAGGATCTAGCAAAGAACAAGAAGTGAGGTCAGTTAACGTCAGACAAGGAATGGCTCTCCTCGAAAAGCAATTGAGTGGGGTGGCCTTATGGGTTTATGTTTCCATTATCAACCGGTTAGCTACCAACTAGACTCTAGAATGTGGATGCTAGAGCGTGCTTCTTGAGATCTTCCTCTTCTTTTATCAGCATTTACTCCTCTCGAATTCCAATGGACCTGTCACCCCGCCCAATGCTCAATCGATGGCAGGCCTAGCCTTTAGAGAAACGATTTTATCAGATTTTGCAGGCCTGGTCATTATTAGACGGTCGGAGAAGACGTGGGTATGGGTATGTGAGGAGAACACCTTGTAATAACTCATGATGGAAATAGTAATATTGCTCGTTCATGCAAATGTGAAGTAAACTAACACGTTTTGATAGTTTTCATTTTAGATATGGATTTGAAGATACTACTCATTCTAACTATTACTATTAAAATATAGTAATTATAAATCTTTAATTTTTTTCTTGATATTTTAGTCTTTCAATTATATAAATTTGAAAGTTACTTGTCTTTTTATTCATTTATATTAAATGTACACCCTTACTGAATGAAATGCATGGAGGCGTCGTTCAAGTTACTATATGCATGAAGGCATCTTGTTCAAAGATTACCATTATTCTAAACAAATAAGCACATCTTGTTCAATAAAGACTTGCAGTTAAACGACCACCTTGGATGCTAATAGTGACATCCATTTGCATTTGACACTTACAGAGACGAACTTGCTTCTTCTCTTCTCTCCCATAATCCCTCTCAGTGGCTCTTTCAACACTTCTCTTTGCTCCATTCTCTTCGGTCTCCAACACATCTATGCCATTTCTTATTTTGCCTCCCTGCTTTCGGACCCTTTGTGTAGATAGCTTTTCTCTTGTTCTTTGGTTGGTGTCGTCTGGTGCTACATCTTGGCTCTAGCATTTGAATCATGCCTTTCTCAGTTTTCATTCGCTTTGGAGAACACGAATCATTGACCATTCGTTTTGACACTCCTTTCCTGGAGGTTTCATTGGTGGAGCTTAAGGAACACTTTCACATTGAGAACGAGGACATTGAGCTGCATCAAGAAATCGGAATAGATGAGCTTGCCATTGTACTTCCAGTGGTAAACTTAGAGGATGGTCAGAAAGGGTTCAAGATTAGTGGTAGCCAACAATCAACCTTAAGAGTTCACATGCCCTATAAAAGAGGTTCTCATGGTGACTTTATGAATCATGAACTAAATAGTGTGGTTTCACTGATAGAGAGGATGCCTTTGAATAGTTCTCTTCATGTTGCGCTCAAATCTGCAGTTCGAGTGGAGAAGGTTGCTGAGCTTCCTCTAACTTATGATGGATATATTGTCTTTGAACTTCCACCTATGCCTAAGGGTTCACCAATGTCTGGAATGGAACAGAATGTTGATGGTCATGTTTGGACAAAATATTCCACATTTTCGCAAGACTGCTTCAATGGTGTTGTGAGAATGAGTAGATGTTCAGGTTATTTGAGATGTTGTAATTTGGATTGTCCTTTCCTTGAACGAATGGGAGTTTTAAATGATACACAATGGAAAGGAAAGCTTAGGAGACCTCCTCTACCTGGTCCCATTGATCCAGCCTTGGGGTCACTTGTGTGCAAGCATTGTGATGCAATACCAGAGTGTGTTTACCTATGCAGTGCTATTATATATTATTGCTTTCCCCATGAACGAGTGAAGACAACGAGATGCGCAGTGCATGTGGGTTTCCATGACCATCCAGTTGAAAAAGGTAGAAGTCGAGCAAAGGAAATGCAAGTAGATGATCTCATTTCAATGCGTGCAAGGTTGAATGGAAATTCCTCTTGCAAAAATATCGAGGTGTCTGTGGCACAAGACCTTGTGATGGAGATGATGCTAGCAAAGGATGGGGTTGTTGTGGAGCCGCTAGATGATCAAAAGTTCGAAGAAGTGCTTGAAACCATTACACCAATGACCCAGAGAAGGAGGCTTCAGAGAGTGGTGCAGAGCGCAAGAAGTGAGGCTAGAGGAGGGGATGGTGGAATGGATTCAATACTTGATTTAAAGAGGAGATGCAAATATCCATACCTACAAAGTATCCTATTTCCTGAACAATTGCAAGATGAACAACAACCACATATCTTCAAAATGTCGACCATTGGTCCAGGATCAGGAGTTGATCTAGTGAATCGCATGCGGCCTGGTGGTAGCTTGGGATCACAATGGGTTCATTTTGACCATGTGCATCGAGTGAGGGGATGGTCAACAATGGGTGCTCATGTGTATGACCCATTCATAAGGGAACTATTAACTATAGCAATATGTGAATTCAAGGTGGAGGATAACCATGCTCAAGTTCGATTTTGGGAGCTATTGAACAATACAATGGAGAAGAATGGTTTTAAAAAACCTGAATTCCGTGGATTCATGGCAGATGGAGCAGGAGCAAATTGGCTGGCTGTCTGCACTGTTTACAATGGGGGACCGAAAAATGTGATGGATGGTAGAGAAAGAACTTGTGTTTTCCATTGGGAGATGAGCATGGTTGAGCACACCAAACGATGCATTAAGCCACAATTTCAGGAGGAGCATAAACTTCTATGTCGGAAGTGGAGAGAGGCAACAACTTCAACTTCTGTAGACCAATGCAAACAAACATTGAATTCGTATTGGTCCCCAATTCATGTGAAGGAGGGTGAGCTACCAACATTGCATACGTGGCTTGCTTGGTGGGATATTAGAGTCAACCAGTGGGGGGGAATGTTCTTGCAGCAAGAAGAGCACTCTGGATTTGTTCCTACAGTGAACCTTTCAGAGACAAAACATTCTAGCATGAGAGCAGCACATGGATATGCAAAACACATAACATTGTAATGATGCTTGTGCAGCAGATCTTGCAATGAGTGTCCTTCAGAGTGCCCACTACAATGCCTTTATGAATGGAAGACACTTGGGTACAGGACCAAATTTGGATGCTCTCCGGCGAAGAATACTTGATGGTAGTGGGTCTGGTAAAGGGGACAGAAATAGGCTTGTGGATTTATCACACATAGTGATTGAAGAGGGTGGGATACAATCTCCTGAGATGAATAGGCCAATAACAGAATCGGTGAGCATAAGAAGAAAGAGGGGTTCAAAATGTTCAACATCGGTCCATGCAAATGATAGTCATCGACCAGAATACATGACAGTGACAACAAGGAGAGTGATAGGAAAAAGAAGACAAATTGATTTTAAAAGTCCATCACAGGACGTGGTTTGTAGAGAGATAGATATTCATGAAGCCAATTGGGCGATCAAGAGAACTGAACCACATAGCGTTGTCACATGCTTTGGCTACTTGGCAGAGAGTCGGAGACGATGTGGGGCACTAATCAATGCACTTGGTAGAAGTGCAAGTTATGGTGTGCCAGCCCCTTGTTTTAAGGGAAGAAGGCAACATTCTCATGGAGTGACAGAGCAGTTTGTATGGTTTTGTAATACTTCTGTCACCCATACATGGAATGTGGATAAATCCATTCAAGGTGTTCCTGGGGTCTCTCCAGGTGTATGGAAGGTTGCAAGTGGGACATCAATGACTCTAGATGAGAGGGGTGCCCTTGTAAGGGCAGGGTTCGTATTTAATAGTGATGATTCTATTGGTGTGATGGGACCTCCTTATGCATAGCAGATCCATACACCTAGCCATGTGCGCCCTTCTCATCGTGATGGAAAGCTTGTTTCATGGAGAAGTAAGTTGAATAAAGATTTCAACGAAAGGATACACAAGGCAGTTACAGAAAATGGGGAGGTGGTGAGAGAGAACATCATTATTCCACATGAGGTGCATGTATTCCATGTTCGTACAATAGGATCAATGTCTAAGGGGCTAACATATAGTGTCTTGATTTATTTTAGAGTTTCCACGTTGCACATGCCTTGATTTCACAGAAAGGGAAGCAAGAAAAAGTCCCTACATGCCTTGCAAGCACATATACTTCGTGTTTATTGTTGTCTTGGGCTTAACTGAAATGGTGCATCAGTTTATGCATCAGGCTGCATTGACAAAAGTTGAATTGTTTCAAGCTCTGGGTGGTAGAAGAAACCCATCAAGTATGTAGTGTATGGCTTGGATGCCCTTTTTTTGCAATTCCTTCAGAATCGGATAATATATGTAGGTGTGCTTCCTTGCATGATGCTGCACTAAGTTGTATTTTTTGAAGGTGGAAGAAACCCATGAAGCATTTAGTAGGCAGCCTAGATGTCCCTTTTTTATATTTCCTTTGGAAGCGGATGATATACATAGGTGTGCTTCCATGTTTTGGCAATGCACAAAAAAACATTTTGTACAATCATTCCAAGGGTTGGAAGATATTTTGAAGCATCAAATTTTTCTATCAATTTCCTCGGTTGTGTCATGCTGTCTCGTGTAGATAGAGACCCAAGTTATGAATCCTCAATTTCCCTTCTCCGCCAAACCACTTCACTCTAATGCCACTAGATATTGTACAACAATGAACAAGTCCACCATGCCTCTAGAGGTATGGATTTACAATCAAATATAATCTACATCCCTTCTCCCCCTACCCCCACCATAAATTGACCTAACAAGGTTGATTATTCTTTCTTGTGTCTTTCTCATAGAGAAATTCTTCTACTAATCATAAAAATTCATACACAAAAAAGAATGGTGGATGCAAACAAGGTACACATTACACACAACACACATGTATGCTCAAACTCTATTGGTTTTTCCACTTATGACTGAATTGTGCTCACAAACTATTTGAGAGGTATAAAAACAATGCCAGATAAACCAAGCCTATCCCAACCACAAAGACTTTCCACCTGAGAATATGCCAATTTTGTCTAGTCAACAATGCAAATGAGTGCCCATCTGCTTACATAAATGGGTTTAATAATAGAAGGATCTTTGAGACTCCATCAACAATTGCACCAACCGAATACCAACAAAGCAGGAACCAAAAAGTTTCAAACATGCAAACGGTATAGATATTTATCATTTTCTAGATAAACTACATGGCTTGATCCTTACGGAGGTTATTACCAATTAAAAATTGACACTACCAATAGATATTTCTATTGACCATGACATCAAATTCGATGAGTCTAGAAAATTGTTGTACACAAAGACAAATGGCTATCAGCATACCCATGTGAATTGCTACATTATGGATACAATGTTTCCTTGGATTCACTAAAAGACACAACACGACAATAGGAAACCATGATTGTAGAACAATTTATGGAACAATTTGGCAATACGCATGATGCCATGAACCGTGTGATCACAATGGAAAAGCTTACCTATATTTTCAATAGACAAGTATATGACCAATAATTCAGAGCAACCATTAACCCATTTACAACACCCAAATCACACCATGGCAAGTAAATAAGAATCATTGTTTCTTCCATGCAAATAGCCAACCATATACAACATTACTAATGTTTGCATCCATCGTATTCTTTGTTAAAAAAACACATCTGGAGAACATCAACAATGACAACAAAGAAGGCACACTAATAAAGTGCCAACGCAAGCAAACAAACCAGATCACATAATTTATAGCATCACGTGTCTTGAACCTAATAGATGAGTATATAGGCCGGATGACAAACTTCTCAAGAAGGATCCCTCAGCATAAAACGAAACCCCCTTCAAAAATGGTAGTCAGTTTTGTAGTTCATTTGCCCTTTGACAAAAACATTGAAGTTAAAATTTTGGTGATGTCAAACAATATAGATAAGCACGTACATTAGAAGAGTCTGACATAAGTAAGCATAACCGTTAGGATACAATACTCTCAAGGGACACCCTACAAGGTCTCAAAAGTACCATATTTTGAGGAGTAAGCTAGTATGATTGCATTGACGTGTCTTTTTAGTCTAAAATACATTTTGGAAACACTTTCCTATTCTGTTACATGGTTTCTCTTTGGTTTTCATGATTGATTTCTAGGTATGCCATTGCTTCACAAAATAATTGTTTCTGAATTTCATGTCTTCTGGTATGAAATATGGGACAATTAGCTTGAGGTTCATACAGAGACTGAGTTGTTTGAATGGAAAAAAGGTTTGATTGGATTTGCATGCAAATGGGATTCCTCAATGGTGATTTTAGTAGATCATGTCATTTATCAATTTGGTGACATGGATTTTGGTTCAGAATCGAGTAGGTATGGGTGGAGCGACCTTGGTTAGAAGTAGGACACAATTTAACTGTGGACAGCTAGCTTTTAGTAATTTGATTAAGGAAATTGCATACATACTCTTGCTAGAACGGTTATGTTATGATAGAATTGTAAGGACGGAATTTTCCTATGGAAATGATGTCTTCGAGGTAGACAACCAATTTTGGGGATCCATTTGTTAATGAATTTTGTTCTTGGAAAGGGGTGATGCCCTTGCTCTATCTTTTTCTATGATTCAGCTATGGCTTTGCTCTATCTTTTGTGACAAACTTTAGCTTACATGTAGTCACCCTTCGCATTTTGTAAAAGCACACTCTCTATCTAACTATCATAGCTGCTCCCACTTGAATATTTGATCCTCCTTATATCTAAGCGACAAGAAATTAGCATTCAAAAGACCAACAAAGTTAGACCAGTATCATGCTAATTCCTTATCTCACCCGCATAAGCCATCTAAAATTTTGAATTGTCAAAATATCATTGAATATTTGACAGCAAGAACCATAGGGTTATCCTCATATTGATGCACCAACCACCAAAGGAATGCATCTCTTTCCAAGTGCAAGGTAGCTAATGCCCGGCTATCCCTATCATGACACTCAAATTGAGTGAAAGTGAAAAAAGTTAATGCAAGTCATGAGATGTGTCATGCTTAGGGAAATCCAAAGCACTCACTATGTTTAACTTTCTCTTTTTCTCTCTTTTGAATGATTCCTCCTAACTCTCAAAAGATCTCTCTTTAAGAAGGCAACTCTCGCTAAATAGTCAATGTCATGATGCCTTGAAGGAAATCTTGTATTGCATTGGTGACATCATGCAAAGA